>NC_088354.1:36020000-36147500 GCF_036884655.1 Musa acuminata AAA Group
CTATAGTCCCTCATCCATCTAATATCCCAGAGACCGTATATCGAGCATGGTGCTGTCAGACCCATACGGTTTCTACTCGAGTCTCGCTCTAATTGGATTCTCCCGGAGAACTCTTTCTCTCTCAACCCGAATGACCCTGGCCAGGGATTTGTCTGAGCAAGAACACATAGGATATTCCTCTCATGACGCCGAGAGTGGATGATCCTCTATTGACACTCAATAGCCCTCGTAAGGTCGACTACCACTCCCAATGACCAGCTGTACTAGATCTGGGGACAGCCAAACCTATAAGTCTGGTATCAAAGAGTGGAGCACTCATACAAGACATCCTTGGTGTCTCAAGTCTAAGGACCAGATACACCACTAGGACTACGGAATCACTGTCTGACAATAAGGCATCATCAACCATCCAGCATTCCGTAAGCGGATCAATCAGTGAACTCATTCTCCAATGAGCACCTGTACTGTATCCCTAGTGTCCCTACACGAGCAGCTATGAGACCAGCTGCATCCATCATATGGACGGGTATACAGCACACCAGTCTATCCGGTTATCACGATGTCCCTCTCAAGTAACCTATGACCGGGATTATTTAGGATATGTGTTTAAAGGTGAATCGATCTCATTATCGTGATCTCATCACGATCCGATTCCCATTGCACAAATCCAAGGACATCACAATATATATATACATTTATGCAATAGTTATAAAGTGATATACGCCAAAATATAATAAGCAAAAAGATTCTGTATCAAGTCACACGTGCCATCACTCACGTGATTGGCTTGCTGGGCACCTATGACTAGCAATCTCCCACTTGACCTAAAGCCAATCACCTATGTGTCTGATCCCCATCAGACTCCTGTGACGCTCATAGACAATCTGAGACAACGGCTTTGTCAGTGGATCTGCAATGTTATCTTCGGATGGAACTCTTTTCACTACTACATATCCTCGGGTTACGATCTCTCTGATAAGTTGGAACCTCCTCAGAACACTTCTGATGAGACCCGGGTTCCCTTATTTGAGTAATCGCCCCGTTGTTGTCGCAATATATGGAGATCGGCTCCTCGCTACCTGGCACGACTCCCAAATCTGTGATGAACTTCTTCACCCAGACTCCCTCCTTTGCTGCATCTGATGCAGTAATGTACTTCGCCTCTGTGGTCGAGTCAGCAGTGGTATCTTGCTTGGAACTCTTCCAGCACACTGCTCCTCCATTCAAGGTGTACACATACCCTGAATTCGACTTGCTATCATCAACATCAGACTGAAAACTTGAGTCAGTGTAGCCTTCAACCTTAAGGCTATTACCTCCATATACTAGTAAAAGATCCTTAGTCCTTCTCAAGTACTTAAGGATACACTTTACTGCTTTCCAGTGCTCCAAGCCTGGATCCGCCTGATACCTGCTCGTGACACTCAGAGCATGCGCTATATCAGGCCTAGTACATAGCATGGCATACATGATAGACCCTATTGCTGAGGCATAAGGTATCATATTCATGTTTGCCCTTTGGAATTTTCCATGCCAAACCTTTTGACAATGGTTTCTATGTACCTGGACTGGGACAAGCCAAGCATCCTCTTGGATCTATCTCTATAGATTCTAATCCCCAAGATATAGGATGCTTCCCCTAAGTCCTTTATGGAGAAGTGTTTAGATAACCAAGTCTTTACTATGGATTGCATTCCTACATCATTCCCAATGATGAGGATGTCATCCACATATAACACCAAAAAGGTGATAGCGCTCCCACTTACCTTCCTGTATACACAAGGCTCATCTTCGTTCTTAACGAAGTCATAAGATCTGATTGCCTCATCAAATCTTATGTTCCAACTTCGGGAAGCTTGCTTTAGTCCATAAATGGATCTAAGCAACCTACACACCTTATCTGGGCAGTTCTTGGACACGAATCCCTCAGGTTGCATCATATACACTTCCTCCTCGAGGTTCCCATTGAGGAATGCGGTTTTCACATCCATCTGCCAGATCTCATAATCATAGTGTGCTGCAATAGCCAATAGAATTCTGATGGATTTTAACATTGCTACGGGTGAGAAGGTTTCGTCGTAGTCAACACCTTGCCTTTGACGATACCCTTTAGCCACTAGCCTTGCTTTATAGGTCTCTACCTTTCCATCTACTCCGATCTTTTTTCTTAAAGATCCACTTGCAACCGATGGGTACAATACCTTCGGGCGCATCAACTAGGTTCCAAACCTTATTGGAGTACATAGAATCCATCTCAGAATTCATGGCTTCTTGCCACTTCCTGGAGTCTATACTCATAATAGCCTCCTCGTAGGTCTGAGGATCAATATCCTTAGCATCCTCTCCTCTAATATGTCCCACATATCTCTTAGGAGGATGAGATACTCTATCAGACCTGCGTAAAGTTGAAACTTGTGTATTAGGTACCTGAACAGACTCGGGCTGTAGAGTGGTGCTTGAGCTTGGTTCTCCAACCTCGCTCAATTCTATCATTCTCCCACTGTCTCCGTCAAGAATGTGTTCCTTCTCAAGGAACACTGCTCTCTTAGCTACAAAGACCCTTTTGTCCTCGGGATGATAGAAGTAATACCCACAAGTTTCCTTGGGGTATCCCACAAATATGCATCGCTCTGTCCTTGATTCTAACTTATCGGGGTTGTGTCTTTTAACGTGGGCAGGGCAGCCCCAAATCTTAACAACCTTAAGATCAGGCTTCTTCCCTTTCCATATCTCATATGGTGTAGACACTACCGACTTAGTTGGAATTCTGTTCAGAAGGTAAGCTGTGGTTTCTAGGGCATATCCCCAGAATGAGATGTGTAGGTCAGCGAAACTCATCATGGACCGTACCATATCTAATAAAGTACGATTTCTCCTTTCAGAGACACCATTGAGCTGAGGTGTGTAAGGAGGTGTCCATTGGGATAATATACCATGGTCCTTGAGGAACTGAGTAAACTCTGTACTTAAGTATTCACCTCCTCGATCTGATCGAAGAGTTTTGATACTCTTTCCAGTCTGGTTCTCCACCTCATTCTTATACTCTCTGAATTTCTCAAAGGCCTCGGACTTGTACTTCATTAAATACACATATCCATACCTTGAGAAATCATCAGTAAATGTAATGAAGTAGGAGTAACCTCCAATGGCATGAGTTGACATGGGTCCATATACATCACTATGTATGAGTTCCAACAACTCAGTGGCTCTCTCTCCAGTTCTACTAAATGGAGATTTGGTCAGTTTTCCACGAATGCAAGGCTCACAAGTTGCATATGACACATAGTCGAATGGATCTAGATATCCATAATTTAGCAACTTTTGAATCCTTCTTTCATGGATGTGACCTAGTCTACAATGCCACAGGTATGCACTGTTCAACTCATCTCGTTTCCTTTTGGACACATTTACATTCATGATATGTGGAGTGGTGTCTAACATAAATAAACCATTATGCAATGTTCCTTTCGTGATGATCTTATCATCTAATAATATCGAACAACCATTGTTCTCAAAAACAAATTTATATCCACTAACTGTTAAACATGAAATTGAGATAATATTTTTGATAATAGAAGGAACAAAATAACATGCATCTAATGCAATAAAAGCTCCACTAGGCAGATGTAGGGCAACCTCGCCAACAGCTAATACAGCAACTTTTGCTCCATTACCCATCTTGAGGTCCATCTCGCCTCTCTCTAGTCTCCTAGGCCTTGCCAGAACCTGCAACGAATTGCATATATGATAAGCACTACCGGTATCCAATACCCATGTGTTATCATAAGAGTCTGACAAATGGAGACTGATCATGAATGTACCTGAAGCTTCATCAAGCTTTTGTTTCGCCCTTTCTGCAAGGTACTCTTTGCAGTTTCTCTTCCAATGCCCATCTTTACCACAGTGGAAGCACTGGCCTTTGTCCTTTGCTGGGTCTTTCTTAGCAACCTTTGCTTTACCTTGTTTGCCCTTGCCCTTTCCCTTCTTAAGGGACCTTTCTGCTTTCCTTTTCTTTCTGGTCTCACCAGTGTAGAGAACTGGCTTCTCTTTCTTAATAGTACTCTCTGCCTCCCTCAACATATTGAGGAGCTCTGGGAGAGTCACCTCAAGCTTGTTCATATTAAAATTCATTATGAACTGTGAAAAGGAATCTGGTAGGGACTGAAGCACAATGTCCACACACAAGTTATCCTCTAGGACCATTCCTAGACCTGTGAGTTTCTCTATCCACTCAATCATCTTTAGGACATGGTTCTGAACCGGTGTCCCCTCAGTCATCCTAGCGCGGAAAAGACTCTTGGATATCTCATATCGTTGAGTCCTTCCCTGTTCCTCAAACAATTTGCGGACATGTAGGAGAATGGATCTGGCATCCATATTTTCATGTTGTCTCTGTAACTCTGGAGTCATAGAGCCCAACATATAGCACTGAGCAAGAATGGAGTCATCAATGTTGTCACGCCCCCCTGAATTATCGCATTCAGGAAGTGTGACCCTGTCTAAAGATCAATAATATTATAATTGATCATCAATTCAATCCAGGATCCAATCTAACAATTTGAGGATACTAAGAATCATTCAAAAATCAATATTCACAATTCATAAACATGTACATTACATGAATCATAATCCACTTCACTTAGAGATTCACAAAATCCAAAGACAAGTCAACTAAACATCAACCACAACACAAATCCATAATCATAGAAGTATATACAATCACAAAAAGATAATTATTTACCATGAGTTCTTATCCTTACACATCTTAAACTTATCATTCCATACACATGAGCGGTCCTTTGACATTTTACAACACATAAGTATCAACAGATCCTTAACATTACATCAGAAGTAAAGTTTACTATACAACAAAAACCATCATCCAACAAAGATTAGCTTAAAAATCTTCTAGCCTTTCACTGCTTTAACCCAATTCTAGCTTTTCAGTGCGTGACAAGCTACCCTGAAAAATTTATATAGCAACGGGGTGAGCATAAAGAGCTCAGCAAGCGTCTAACATATCCATGGCGATAGGAGAAGTTCAAGCAAGCTTAGTATCAAGATACAAAAGTAGAAATACAAGTGTTCATTTGAAGTCATCTCTTTTGATATAAAATCACAAAGGTTTACCTTGTTAAAAAACAGGCATTAGACATAACAATAGGAGAAAGGAAATTAGAGCATTTCATTGGCAAAGGAAGCATTTAGGCATGTATCAAATGGCACATGAAGTATTTAGGTGCATATCCAAAGGTATAAGAGTGTTTGGGGGCATAATAATGACAAACGAAACACTTCAAAGTATAACAAGTGAACCGAATAATAAACACAAGCTTGTATGTCATTCTTGATGTAGCATGCATTCCATTTTTATCCAAAGCATAATATGAACTCATAAACAAAACTTTGGATATCATATCAATGAGCATAGATGGCGCTGTGGGACCACATACATAATGTGATTCATCCATTTCTGGATGACCACCAAGCATAAGTCTCCCACGTCTGGGAGCTCCATCCACCCACGTCTGAGTGAAGTCAATGGGGCCGGCAGAGCAATCGCGGGCTCTAAGCATAACTCCCTTTACCATTTCTGGCAAAGGTTCACAATATCCCACAAGACACCAGAGTACAAAAGGGTAGTATGAACAATAACATTGACACATATCAGAAACACATGCGGAACAACGAAGATATGCATGTGCCTTATCAAACAAGGAAATGCAAACAAAGCATTACATAATAAATTTCAGTTATACAATAATTTCAGGATGAACAATACAAGAACTTCAAAGGACTAATATAAAGCTCAATTGAAGAAGAATTTAGCAGAAATCAATTTTCCAATAGGATGAAAATTGAATAGGCAAATCCCAACAAAGTTTTCAATTATGACAGGATTTGAATGGTATAGTTTCTGAATTGTTTGAGTGACCAAATATGCTCTAAATCACTAAAAATAGGTGTCATTGGAAATCTGTATCAATCTATTTTCCGATGAACTCAGATTTATAATTTTTTGATTTCTTAACAGGAAGTTACACCAAATAGAGTAAAGGAAGGTCAGAAATGATCATCCCTGTTTTGCAGACTTGATAGAATCGATTTAAACAGAAGTTTCAGAAGGCAAACATACTTCAAAATTTCCAACTAGGTGTCAAAAGAAAGATACACGAATCTAGTTTCCAAAGAACTAAGTTTTGCTTAGTTCAGAATTTTCTCTAGAGAGTTATGAGCAATTTAGTAACAGAAGGTCAAAAATTTCAGTCCCTATTTTGTAGAATCTATAGGGTTAATTGAAACAGAAGTCTTAGTAGGCATTTAAACTCCGAATCATTCAATCTTAGTGTCAAAATAAAGATATTTGAGTCTACTTTCAAATGGAATAGGTTTTGTCTAAATCAGAGTTTATTACAAAATGTTATGACCGAAACATTGAATAGAGGTCAGATTACCGAAAAATTTCAGATTCATGGATTTGTATCAAAAGGAAAGAACGGTTTGGTACTAAGCTGAAATCTTTTGCATTATGAAGAATTAAAAGGAAAACAAAGATTAGGAATTCTGTAGGAAGAGATTAGAACACTTGCCTTAAACAAATTTGATTCCCAAATGGGGGGAGTTGATGCAAAACCTCAATCAAATCTTCTTCTTCAATTCCTCTTCTTCTTCTTCTTCCCTTCTCTTCTCTTCTTAAACTCACGTTGGATGCAGCATCTGAAGGTTACATTTAGTTTCTCCTTTAATCTCTTACTTAATTACTTTTTGTTAACACAAGAGTTGCAAAGTTTCAAGGTGGCAAGCATGCATGAAAAGTGCTAGGTGTCATCCTTAGAGCAAACTTAGGTGGCACCATTAGGCTAGCTAGTGACACATGTCCACTAATTTTTTTTTTTTAATAACTTAAATCTGAAACTTTCATAAATCATATTAAACTTCTATTATAATATTATTTAATATAAAAAAAATTATTAAATAATCCTCATATTTACAAATAAGCATTTATTAAATTTTTAAAAATGGCGGATATTACACTCTCCCCTCCTTAAAAGAAAATTTAGTCCTCTAAATTTATCATACCTCATTCAGCGAAAAGATGAGGATAAGCTTTCTTCATTTCTTCCTCTAGCTCCCAGGTCGTTTCATTTGTAGAATGATGCTTCCAAATTACTTTAACCAGAGTAATGATTCTATTTCTTAAGATCTTCTCTTTTTTATCAATAATCCGAATGGGCTCTTCCTTGTAAAATAAGTCTTTCTCAATCACAATCGGCTCATACTCAATGACATGAGAGGGATCAGGTATATACTTTCTGAGCATTGACACATGAAATATATCATGAATATGACACATCGATGGTGGTAAGGCAATCTTGTAAGCGACAGAGCCAATTCTTTCAAGGATCTCAAAAGGTCCAATGAACCTTGGGTTTAACTTTCCTTTCTTTCCAAATCTTGCAACGCCTTTGGAAGGGGAGACCTTTAGGAATACAAAATCCCCTACTTGGAACTCGATATCTCGTCTTCTGTTATCAGCATAGCTCTTTTGCCGACTCTGAGCAGCCTTTAGCCTTTTTATGATAACCTGAATCTTTTCAGTAGTCTCTTGTACTTTATCTGGTGCTAACAACTTCCTATCACCAACTTCTTCCCAACATATAGGCGTTCTGCATTTTCGCCCATACAATGCCTCATAAGGAGCCATCTGAATACTCGAATGGTAACTATTATTGTAAGTGAACTCAATAAGAGAAATATCTTTATCCCATTCACCTCTCCAATCCATAACATAGGCTCTAAGCAAATCCTCAAGTACTTGAATTGTTCTTTCAGATTGACCATCGGTCTGAGGGTGATAGGCAATGCTAAACTTTACTTTGGTGCCCATAGAATCTTGTAATCTCCTCCACAATCTAGAAAGAAATCTGGAGTCTCTATCTGAGATAATCTCCTTCGGGACACCATGAAGTCTTACTATTTCATCAACATACAAATCTGCAAGCTTATCAAGAGAATAAGTTATATTGATTGGTAAGAAATGTGCAGATTTGGTTAACCTATCAACAATGACCCAAATAGCATCGTGCTTTCTAGAGGTTCTGGGTAGTCCTGAAACAAAGTCCATAGTAATGCATTCCCATTTCCATTCAGGAATATCTAAGGGCTGTAACAAACCTCCAGGTCTCTAGTGTTCTGCTTTGATTTGCTGACAAGTCAAACACCTTGAAACATATATTGCAATCTCCTTCTTCATGCCTTTCCACCAATAATGACTTTGGAGATCTCTGTACATTTTTGTGCTACCAGGATGCATAGTGTACTTTGAATTGTGGCCTTCGTTCAAAATTTGGTTCTTGATATCTGAGTCATTTGGAACACATATTCTATCCCCAAATCTCAATAGGCCATCATCTGAAATTTGAAAATTCAACTTCAATCCCTTTTCAACTTCATTCCTCAAGTATATTAAATGTGGATCTCGTAGTTGTCCTTCTTTAATTTGTTGAATGAGATCAGTTTGCACCTGGATAGAGGCCATCAACATTATTGAGTCTTGCCCTTTCCTTATTACATTTGAATCATAATTTCTTTCTAATAGCTTCCATTGCTTCACAACTAGACTAGCCATAAAACTTGTAGATTTTCTACTAAGTGCATCAGCTACAACATTTGCTTTACCTGGGTGATAACGGATGGTACAATCATAATCCTTCAGAAGTTCTATCCATCTTCGCTGCCTCATATTTAACTCCTTCTGTGTAAAAATATACTTTAAACTCTTGTGATCAGTGAAGATATTAAATGTCCGCCCATACAAGTAATGTCTCCAAATCTTTAGAGCAAAGATGATTGCTGCCAATTCCAAATCATGAGTCGGATAATTCAATTCATAATTCTTTAGCTGCCTTGAAGCATAAGCAATTACTTTCCCTTCTTGCATCAAAACACTTCCAAGGTCTTTTCTTGAAGCATCAGTATAAACTACAAATCCTTCATTACCACTTGGAATAGTGAGAATAGGGGCACTAGTTAATCTTCTTTTTAATTCTTGGAAACTTTGCTCACAATCACCACTCCATTCAAATTTCGCATTCTTTTGAGTCAGTTTGGTAAGGGGATGAGCAATTTGAGAAAATCCCTCCACAAATCTCCTGTAATAACCTGCCATGCCCAAGAAACTTCTAATTTCTGTTACATTTGTTGGCACTTCCCAATTAACTACTGCTTCCACCTTCTTTGGATCAACAGATATGCCCCTTCCTGAAATCACGTGGCCTAAGAAAGCAATTTCCTTCAACCAAAATTCACATTTGCTGAACTTTGCATACAGCTTCTTTTCTCTTAGTATAGATAATACATCTCTCAAGTGTTTATCATGCTCTTGATTACTTCTTGAATATACTAATATGTCATCAATGAATACAATTACACAATCATCTAAGAGTGGCTGAAATATTCTATTCATCAGTTCCATAAAAGCTGCAGGAGCATTAGTCAAGCCAAAAGGCATAACTAAAAATTCGTAGTGACCATATCGAGTCCTAAAGGCTGTTTTTGGAATATCCTCCTTCTTGACCTTCAACTGATAGTAACCTGATCTTAGATCAATCTTGGAGAATACTTGTGCACCCTGCAATTGATCAAACAAGTCATCAATCCTGGGTAGGGGATACTTGTTTTTTATGGTCACTTGATTCAACTGTCTATAATCAATACAAAGCCTCAACGTCCCATCCTTCTTCTTAACTAATAGCACTGGAGCACCCCACGGTGAGACGCTGGGTCGAATGAAACCCTTATCTAACAATTCTTGTATTTGCTTCTTCAATTCCTCGAGCTCGAGTGGTGCCATTCTGTAGGGTGGCTTAGATATTGGGGCTGTCCCAGGGACCAAATTAATAGCAAATTCTCCCTCGCTATCTGGAGGTAAACCAGGCAATTCATCTGGAAATACATCAGGGAACTCTTTGACCACTGTAATTTCATTTAGGTGAGTTTCTTGATTTGAATGCTCCTTTACATACACAATGTAACAAAAACAACCCTTCTGCATAAGACGATAAGCTTGAAGTGTTGATATCAAGCAAGGAGGCAAATCATGCCTAATACCCTCAAAGTAAAATATAGGCTGATCTGGTATGCAGAAAGTAATTATTTTTGTATAGCAATCAATACTAGCATGATAGGAAGATAGCCAATCCATGCCAAGTATAATATCAAAACCTTGGATTTCTAGGAGTATCAAATCGGCAAGGAGTTCATGTTCTCCAATAGAAATCAAACAAGATGGATAAACCAGATTTGTAGTCAAGGAATCCCCAACAGCAGTAGTTACGTGTAGCAAATAATCTAGTGGTTTAGGTTGAATGCCCAAGTAACAAGCAAAATATTGTGAAACAAAAGACAAGTTGGAGCCAGGATCAAACAAAACTTTTGCATTTCTATTAGAAACATGTAGAATACCTTCAACCACTGATTTAGAGGCTCTGGAATCTTGTTCTGTGATAGCATATACTCTAGCATGGGCTGTCGGCTTAGGGAGTAGCGGCTCTTTCTTCTTGTTTAGTGGGCAGTCTCTGACTTTATGATCTAACTTTCCACAAGCAAAACAGGCTCCAGTCACCCGAAAACACTCACTTGTTTCATGATTACGTCCACATTTTGTACACGATAGAGTTCTTTGCGATGAAGTTCCTTCCTCAAATCTAGGTACCTTTACCTTCTTGTTACTTCTTTCTGCTTCATTTCCTCTCTTACTTTTACCAACAAACTTATCCTTGCTATTCTTGTCCCTGATTTCTTGGATCTCCTCCAAGTCTTTTTCAAGTATGAAAGCTCTTTCTACTACATCAGTGTATACTTGGAGTTTTAAAACTGATATCCGGCTTCTTATTGCCGGCCTTAATCCTCTTTCAAATCTTCTTGCTTTCCTATATTCATCATCAATCATATGTGTGGCAAATCTAGAGAGCTCGGTGAATTTAGACTCATATTTGGCTACTGTCAAATTTCCCTGGATGAGATTCAGGAATTCCAATTCTTTCTGCTCTCTGATACAATCTGGAAAATATTTATCATTGAACTTCTCTGTAAATACCTTCCAAGTGATTGGCTCCTGTCGAGCTTCAGAAATCCTCTTCATAGTTCGCCACCAGTGCTCAGCCTCTCCTTCTAGCATGAAGGTAGCAAGAGAAACCTTCTTATCATCTGGGCAATTTAAAACATCAAATATTTTCTCCATCCGCATCATCCATTGTTCTGCTACCATTGGATCAGGCTCACCACCAAAACTGGGAGGACTAAGCTTTTTAAACTGTTCAATTCCCAACCCAGTCTGGTTTGAATTCCCACCTTCATCATTTCTTCCCTGTCGGACTTGTTGTTGCATTACTTGTGTCATCGCCTCTAGAGTTTTCATAATTCCACTCAATTGATCAGAAGTAGATGCAACAGGAGAACCAGATGACCTTGTCATCCTTGCTTCCTAAAAATAACAAAAAAAAAACTTTTGATCAGTCTCTAAATAAAAATCACTAAACCTCAAAATTTATTACACATCTAGCATATCAAAATTCTTAGAAATCCTCAAATCATGCTCTGATACAAACTATGTCACGCCCCCCTGAATTATCGCATTCAGGAAGTGTGACCCTGTCTAAAGATCAATAATATTATAATTGATCATCAATTCAATCCAGGATCCAATCTAACAATTTGAGGATACTAAGAATCATTCAAAAATCAATATTCACAATTCATAAACATGTACATTACATGAATCATAATCCACTTCACTTAGAGATTCACAAAATCCAAAGACAAGTCAACTAAACATCAACCACAACACAAATCCATAATCATAGAAGTATATACAATCACAAAAAGATAATTATTTACCATGAGTTCTTATCCTTACACATCTTAAACTTATCATTCCATACACATGAGCGGTCCTTTGACATTTTACAACACATAAGTATCAACAGATCCTTAACATTACATCAGAAGTAAAGTTTACTATACAACAAAAACCATCATCCAACAAAGATTAGCTTAAAAATCTTCTAGCCTTTCACTGCTTTAACCCAATTCTAGCTTTTCAGTGCGTGACAAGCTACCCTGAAAAATTTATATAGCAACGGGGTGAGCATAAAGAGCTCAGCAAGCGTCTAACATATCCATGGCGATAGGAGAAGTTCAAGCAAGCTTAGTATCAAGATACAAAAGTAGAAATACAAGTGTTCATTTGAAGTCATCTCTTTTGATATAAAATCACAAAGGTTTACCTCGTTAAAAAACAGGCATTAGACATAACAATAGGAGAAAGGAAATTAGAGCATTTCATTGGCAAAGGAAGCATTTAGGCATGTATCAAATGGCACATGAAGTATTTAGGTGCATATCCAAAGGTATAAGAGTGTTTGGGGGCATAATAATGACAAACGAAACACTTCAAAGTATAACAAGTGAACCGAATAATAAACACAAGCTTGTATGTCATTCTTGATGTAGCATGCATTCCATTTTTATCCAAAGCATAATATGAACTCATAAACAAAACTTTGGATATCATATCAATGAGCATAGATGGCGCTGTGGGACCACATACATAATGTGATTCATCCATTTCTGGATGACCACCAAGCATAAGTCTCCCACGTCTGGGAGCTCCATCCACCCACGTCTGAGTGAAGTCAATGGGGCCGGCAAAGCAATCGCGAGCTCTAAGCATAACTCCCTTTACCATTTCTGGCAAAGGTTCACAATATCCCACAAGACACCAGAGTACAAAAGGGTAGTATGAACAATAACATTGACACATATCAGAAACACATGCGGAACAACGAAGATATGCATGTGCCTTATCAAACAAGGAAATGCAAACAAAGCATTACATAATAAATTTCAGTTATACAATAATTTCAGGATGAACAATACAAGAACTTCAAAGGACTAATATAAAGCTCAATTGAAGAAGAATTTAGCAGAAATCAATTTTCCAATAGGATGAAAATTGAATAGGCAAATCCCAACAAAGTTTTCAATTATGACAGGATTTGAATGGTATAGTTTCTGAATTGTTTGAGTGACCAAATATGCTCTAAATCACTAAAAATAGGTGTCATTGGAAAGCTGTATCAATCTATTTTCTGATGAACTCAGATTTATAATTTTTTGATTTCTTAACAGGAAGTTACACCAAATAGAGTAAAGGAAGGTCAGAAATGATCATCCCTGTTTTGCAGACTTGATAGAATCGATTTAAACAGAAGTTTCAGAAGGCAAACATACTTCAAAATTTCCAACTAGGTGTCAAAAGAAAGATACACGAATCTAGTTTCCAAAGAACTAAGTTTTGCTTAGTTCAGAATTTTCTCTAGAGAGTTATGAGCAATTTAGTAACAGAAGGTCAAAAATTTCAGTCCCTATTTTGTAGAATCTATAGGGTTAATTGAAACAGAAGTCTTAGTAGGCATTTAAACTCTGAATCATTCAATCTTAGTGTCAAAATAAAGATATTTGAGTCTAATTTCAAATGGAATAGGTTTTGTCTAAATCAGAGTTTATTACAAAATGTTATGACCGAAACATTGAATAGAGGTCAGATTACCGAAAAATTTCAGATTCATGGATTTGTATCAAAAGGAAAGAACGGTTTGGTACTAAGCTGAAATATTTTGCATTATGAAGAATTAAAAGGAAAACAAAGATTAGGAATTCTGTAGGAAGAGGTTAGAACACTTGCCTTAAACAAATTTGATTCCCAAATGGGGGGAGTTGATGCAAAACCTCAATCAAATCTTCTTCTTCAATTCCTCTTCTTCTTCTTCTTCCCTTCTCTTCTCTTCTTAAACTCACGTTGGATGCAGCATCTGAAGGTTACATTTAGTTTCTCCTTTAATCTCTTACTTAATTACTTTTTGTTAACACAAGAGTTGCAAAGTTTCAAGGTGGCAAGCATGCATGAAAAGTGCTAGGTGTCATCCTTAGAGCAAACTTAGGTGGCACCATTAGGCTAGCTAGTGACACATGTCCACTAATTTTTTTTTTTTTTATAACTTAAATCTGAAACTTTCATAAATCATATTAAACTTCTATTATAATATTATTTAATATAAAAAAATTATTAAATAATCCTCATATTTACAAATAAGCATTTATTAAATTTTTAAAAATGCGGGATATTACAAATGTACTTCACGTAGCGAGCGATATCATCCTCGCTTGCCCCTTCTTCGGGCGTAGGCATCACTGTATCAAGGACGTACACGATTTTCTCCGCTGTGAGAACAATTCTCAAGTTACGGAGCCAATCCGTATAATTTGGACCAGTGAGGTGGTTGACATCAAGTATGCCACGTAAGGGATTTGAAAGCGACATTTTCTGAAAATAAAGATGTAGCAGAAATAAATAACATGCAGATTTTGCAAGAAATAAACTATCAAGATATGGACTTCTATCTTAATATGCTCCCACTATTTTACTAACGAGTCACGCGACACCCTCAGCACGTGAAACGGAAGTCTCCGGCAGACTTCTAGTGGGGATCAGGATCCAATCAACGTCTTAGTGTAACCTCGAGGGACTCGACTAATCACACTAAGCCTAAAAGGTAGGCAACTCTTGCCGATCACAACTCCTTGTGATTCCCGTCATGTTCGGCCTCCGAATCACCATGGCCTCGAGGGACTCGACCAACCATGATGCTCGGTTAAGTCAACACCTTCGTTACAAGATGAGTCTGATTTGATGATATACCCTCGAGGGACTCGACCAAGCATACCATGCCCTCAGGTCACCGGTGACATCTCTATGCCATAAGCAAGATAGCGAATCGCGATATAGGTGAGTCTCGAGGGACTCGACCAACTCAACCTACACCGGGAATCGGTTCCTACTCATAACGATGGAAGGCCACGTGGGTCAATCTAATTGCCTCACGTTTACCGACTTAATATTATCGAGAGATGTTTCTATAATTTGGTCTCCTAATATGACATGTCACACATATACATATTTAATATATATCTACATCGCATGCAAATATATATACATATCTAGTATGTGTATAAGCAATCACATCAGATGATCATGGACCACAACCTAATATGATTAGGCCCGAGCCAGTAGGCCTAATCACTCACATCAAGATCTATGTGTGCAACGGTGCATCTCCATGCCCTATGATCGTCCATCTCGTCCTCGTCGGTTTCGTCGACATCTTGATGCATCTCCATGCATCACGATCGTCCGTCTCGTGGGTCCCGCTATCGCATCCACACTCCCGCTGCGCCTCCTCATATGATTACAACTTAATCATAGGCACGTAGGCCCGACAATAAACGAAAAATATAATAGAGGTTCGCAGACCTCAATAATAATAATTACAAATACACACATCACACGGTCCATGATCATCCGTCCACACATCATACATCACATGTATAAATAATCATCATCATGTAGGACTACTAGATAATAATAAAAATAATAATCAACTAAACCTTTTAATTAATTAATAATTTTCTGAAATCAGGGACATATAGGGAATTTCTCAATTCCTAAGGGTATTTTCATAATTTTGACAAAAGACAGAAACTGGAATTTCTCAAATTCCGAGGGGCAAAATTGTCTTTTTCCCAGAAAACCCTAATGCCCTTTCCCCCTTTCGCTGCTGCCGCCGCCGCCACCCTGCCGGCGGCGGCCTGTGCGGCGAGGGGCGGGGCGCTGCCCTCGCCTGCGGGCGGCACGCCCGCTGGCGGCGATGCCGCTGCGGGTGGGCTCCCCCTTTGGGCGCCGCTGCCTCCGCAGGCGGTGCTGTCCCGCCGGGCGGCCGCCCCTGTGGGGGGGTTTCGCCCGCGGGAGCAGCGGCGACAGGCGTCGCGCGTCGCTGCCCTGCGGCAACAGGCGTCGCGCGTCGCTGCCCTGCGGCAGCAGGCGCCGCTTCCTTTCGGCGGCATGTGCCGCTGCCCTGCGGAGCCTATGCCCGTGGGTTCCCAGCCCCGCCGGCAGCAAGCCTGCTGCAAGCAGGCCGCCGGCCGGCTGCTGCAGATGCAGCCCCTACGCTGCCCGCCTTCGGCTGTGCTTCACGCACGCAGATCGAGGGCAACAACTGTTGCTGCCCTTTCTCGCTAAACACAACACACGCAGTTCAAAACCAATCATTCGCACGAACAGCCTGGCTCTGATACCACTGTTGGGAAATCATTGGGGGGCGACATCATATGCGCAGCGGAAGAACAAGAAAACAAAAATCCCCGATTCCCAAAAAGATGTTCGTCGTCGTGCGAAGATTGGTGCGCAAAAATCCGCAAAACACAAAACTGCATATAGAGATTGTGTTACCTAGGGAGATCGTATATCCCTGTTTCCTTGCAGATCCTTAGGAGAGGGTGAAGGAGGTCAAGCGTCCTCCTCTCTAGCGGTGATCCACACAGCAGGGTTGCGACGACGCTCCTCAAAACTCCAGGCCTACTCTGAGGTGGAGAGGGAGAGGAGAATAGGAAAGGCAAGCAAAGAGTCTAGCCTATGAGGCTGTGAATCCCTCCTATTTATAGAGATCCCGTGTCAAACCCTAATGGGTCCTTCCCTAGTGGGTATTGGATCTGCATCCAATAAGACAAGGGCTCCGTCGGATATCTCATATCCAAACCTCTACTCATCGCAATGCCTATCATATGTGTATGACCCTCTAGGCCCAATATCGAGCTGGCCGTGAGTCATACCTGTCAGAACTCCTTCTAACTCAGTGAATTATTATCTCTGTAATAATTCACTCGACTCATCGACTACGGACGTACTAGGCCACTACGCCGTAGTCCCCAGACGATACAGGGGAATCCAATCCATTGGACTTGTCTGTCCTCAGTTACCATGTACCTATAGTCCCTCATCCATCTAATATCCCAGAGACCGTATATCGAGCATGGTGCTGTCAGACCCATATGGTTTCTACTCGAGTCTCGCTCTAATCGGATTCTCCCGGAGAACTCTTTCTCTCTCACCCCGAATGACCCTGGCCAGGGATTTGTCTGAGCAAGAACACATAGGATATTCCTCTCATGACGCCGAGAGTGGATGATCCTCTATTGACACTCAATAGCCCTCGTAAGATCGACTACCACTCCCAATGACCAGTTGTACTAGATCTGGGGATAGCCAAACCTATAAGTCTGGTATCAAAGAGTGGAGCACTCATACAGGACATCCTTGGTGTCTCAAGTCTAAAGACCAGATACACCACTAGGACTACGGAATCACTGTCTGACAATAAGGCAACATCAACCATCCAGCATTCCGTAAGCGGATCAATCAGTGAACTCATTCTCCAATGAGCACCTGTACTGTATCCCTAGTGTCCCTACACGAGCAGCTATGAGACCAGCTGCATCCATCATATGGACGGGTATACAGCACACCAGTCTATCCGGTTATCACGATGTCCCTCTCGAGTAACCTATGACCGGGATTATTTAGGATATGTGTTTAAAGGTTAATCGATCTCATTATCGTGATCTCATCACGATCCGATTCCCATTGCACAAATCCAAGGACATCACAATATATATATATATGCATTTATGCAATAGTTATAAAGTGATATACGCCAAAATATAATAAGCAAAAAGATTCTGTATCAAGTCACACGTGCCATCACTCACGTGATTGGCTTGCTGGGCACCTATGACTAACAAAAGTTGTTTACACCAACAGATTGGCGCTAGAAGGAGGGCTTCGAATGTCGAGCGATCTGCAGATCCACTCTGGCGAACCCGCAGCTATGGGGTTGCGTCCGGTCAACACCCCGGAAGAACATCCCCTGCGTGATGAACCCTGAGACGAACGCCCCACCACTACATCGGAGCGCTACTGGCGGTTGTTCAGCGACCTGGGTTTATCGCCACCCGACGCCCCCGTCGGCCCGTCGCCTGTATAGCCCGAAGCCTTCCACGATCTCGCTCATCAAGTCCGAGCACTGGCGGGAGTGGTGCAAACTATCATCCCGCTCGTTTCCCAATCGACGCCCCCGCATATAACCCAGCCTCTGCAACAGTGGGAGCCCCCCACCCGGACTCATGCACCACTTCCCGTGCTCTCTGCTTCGCCTCGGAACCGAACAGCTCAGCCTAGGAACCGAGAGGCGGAAGACACGTCGAGTCGCCCAGAGCCTTAGGTGCTATCCGCGGACTCGACGAACGCCCTGCAAGCCCAGTTGCGTCTCGTTAGTCAACGCCTCGATGAAGTACAGCAGGAGGTTCGCAGGTCAAAAGGAGAGCTCGGAGCGGACGGACACCAAGGGTCCCCATTTGCGCCTGAAATATAAGATCAAGTGATTCCACCACACTTCCGGCTCCCTTCGCTTGACGCCTATGACGGCGCCACTGACCCCGCGGACCACATAGCCGCCTTTCGCACCCAAATGGCGCTATATGGGACTTATGACGCCTTGATGTGCAGGGCGTTCCCAACGACTTTGAGGGGGTCGGCCCGCGCATGGTACAGCAACCTGAAGACCGGGACCATCACTTCCTTCGATCAACTCGTCAAAGACTTTGAGCTCAACTTCCTGGCCTACGCCCGACCAAAGCCATCTGTGGCGTTGCTCCTCGGACTCAACCAAAGGGAGGACGAGCCCCTCTCCCATTTTGTGAACCATTTTACGACGCAGATCCGAGGGCTCTCAGACGCTCACCCCTCTCTGTTGATGCAGGCATTCATGATAGGCCTGCGGCCTTCCAGGTTCTTCTGGTCTCTGGTGGAGCGACCCCCCACGATGGTACCCGAGATGCTCCAGCGAGCAAGCCAGTTCATCGCCGCAGAGACATGGATGGCCGGGAGGCGCGAAGAGCACAAGAGGGTCAAGCCGGAGCCGCCCCGGCAGCAGCAACCCGTTGCATCATGGTGTAGGTTGGACAGATCCGACCCGCCGGCACTGAGGCCCCCTCTCCCCGCCTTGAGATCGTCCCAAACAAAAATATTTCTCCACATAAGGGAGAAGGGACTGCTCAAAGATCCCTACCCGATGAGGAGTCCGCGAGAGCTGGCAGACCGATCGAAGTACTACCGCTTCCACCGGCAGCATGGGCATGACACTGAATAGTGTCGGGAGTTGAAGAGGCAGATCGAGGAGCTCATTCGTAGAGGGCATCTCGGCCAGTACCTTCGGCCGGACAAGGAACTTTCGCCGCGCCCGGAGGGTCCCATCGAACGACACATCGACGTGATAGCTGGCGGCCCCGCATCTGGCGGGGATTCCATGACCAGAAGAAAGGCATACGCCTGAGCTGCCCCGGCCGAAGCTCCCAGGCATGGGCCCGAGCCCGAGGTCACTTTCCCGGCCTGAGCATCCGAACAATCCGAGCACGACGATGCGCTCATGATATCAACCAGGATCACCAATGCGCAAGTAAGAAGGATCATGGTTGATACCGGGAGCTCAGCCGACATACTCTACTTCGACGCCTTCCAAAAGCTCGACTTATCCAGAGACAACATGAAGCCAATGTGCTCGGCGCTCATCGAATTCACCGGTGATTCGATCTCACCGCTGGGGGCAATCACTTTGCCATTGACCCTAGGAGCCCCGCCGAGGTCAAAGACAGTGATGACCACCTTCTTAGTGGTTGACCTCCCCACTGCATACAACGCTATTCTCGGCCGACCGACCCTCAACAAAGTCAGAGCCGTCGTCTCAACTTACTACCAAACTGTGAAGTTCCCGACCCATGCCGGGACCGAAGAGGTCACGGGAAGCCCCCAAGAATCCAGGCGCTGCTACCTGACCGTCGTCTCGTTACACAAGAGAGCAAGGGTCGAACCACCATTGGCGGATCCCCGGGAGGCGAAGAAGCCAGCCCCCCATCCTGAGCCGAGGGGGTCCACCATCGACTTGCCACTGCTAGAGGGTTGGCCAGACCAAACGATCAAAATCGGTCGGAGCTACCCGAGCAAGAACGAAGGCAGCTCGTCGGCTTCTTACAGGAAAATGCCGATGTCTTCGCCTGGTCGCCATCTGACATGACGGGCGTCGACCCGGAGGTCGCACAACATCACCTCAATATTTCACTCGACGCTCGCCCGGTGAAGCAAAAACCCAGACGGCAGGCCCCTGATCGGCAGCTCGCCATACGAGAAGAAGTGGATCTACTTTTAGTGGCAGGCTTCATAGAAGAAGCCAGATACCCACGATGGCTATCCAATGTAGTCTCGTCAAGAAACCTAATGGAAGTTGGAGGATGTGCGTTGATTACACTAGTCTCAGCAATGCATGCCCAAAGGATTGCTACCCCTTCCCAAAGGTCGACCAGTTGGTCGACGCAACGGCCGGACACGCCCGCCTCTCATTCATGGACGCCTTCTCGGGATACAACCAGATCAGAATGGCACCCGAAGACCAAGAGCATACGGCCTTTCTCACCGATCAAGGGGTTTACTTTTATAAAGTCATGCCTTTCAGATTGAAGAATGCCGGGGCTACATACCAGAGAACAGTGAACAAGATGTTCGCCCACCAGATCGGGCGGAACATGGAAGTTTACGTTGACGACATGATTGTAAAAAGCCAAGAGGCAGGAGCTCACCTTGCCGATTTGGCCGAGGCATTCGCCACACTATGCAAGTTCGGCATGCGACTCAACCCCGCGAAGTGTGCCTTCGGCGTCACCTTAGGAAAGTTCCTCAGGTTTATCATACACGAAAGAGGAATTGACGCCAACCCGGAGAAAGTCCAGGCGATCATCAATATGCAGTCACCTCGGACAATCAAAGACCTGCAACGCCTTAATGGGAGGCTCGTCGCCATGTCCCATTTCCTTGCCCGATCGGGTGATCGCTGCCTCCCCTTCTTCAGGGCACTGAGGAATCCGAAAAATTTTCAATGGACGGCGGAATGCGAGGAAGCCTTCAAACAAATGAAGCAACACTTGACCAGCCTCCCCCGACTTGCCTTAGTCTCTCCTGGGGAGAAGCTAGGCCTCTACCTGGCTGCCTCCTAGCACGCAGTCAGTTCCGTTTTGGTCAAAGAAAACTCCGGTGAACAGCTTCCGGTCTACTATGTCAGCCACGTCCTGAACGGGCCTGAGGAACGATACCCACCGATTGAGAAACTGGCACTCGCGCTCGTGCTATCAGCCCGGAAACTATGCCCCTACTTCCAGGCTCACCCGGTGGAGGTCATCACCGACCAACCACTTCAGCAAATCTTGTCTAAATTTGATGTTGCAAGACGTCTTCTCAAATGGGCGGTGGAGCTCGACGAGCATGACATACAATACGTGCCCAGGACCGCTATCAAAGCCCAGTCCGTGGCCGACTTCATCACAAAATTAACCCAGATCAAGGACGTGGATCTCGAGCAACCTCCCGAAGCATAGGTCCTGCACGCCGACGGATCGGCCAACTCAAATGGCACCGGCGCGGGGCTAGTGCTGCTAGCTCCCGGCGGGCGTCGTTCGAGCGTTCCCTCCGCTTCGGGTTCCAAGCCACTAACAACGAGGCGAAATACGAGGCGCTCATAGCAGGACTCAGGTTGGCCCTTGAAATGCAGGTGATCTCCATATGCATCCTCACCGACTCGCAGCTGGTAGCCGAGCAACTCAACGGGGGATACGAGGCTCTGGACCCGATCATGGCGAAGTACCTGGCACAGGTAAAGAACCTCACCGCCAAGTTCCCTCATTTTACATTATCTAATGTCCCAAAGGGAGAAAACGAACGAGCCGACGCGCTAGCTAAGCTGGCGTCAAAGCCAGCCCCCGAAGCCGGGCCCGAGGTCGAGGAGCTCCCTGCCCGTGCCATCGAAATCGCAGCGGCACGCCAATCACATGGGTACAAGAGTTGCTACGCTTCAAGCGGGACGAGACCCTTCCTCCTGACGAGGCTACGGCTCGGCGCCTACATCATACGCATGCGTGGTATACCGAGGTGAGTGGAAGGCTCTATAAGCGGTCCTTCACATACCCCCTCCTACGGTGCTTGGAGCCCGACAAAGCTCGGACGGTTCTGGCTGAGGTCCATGAGGGAGTCTGCGGGGAACACATTGGCGGGCGAACCCTGGCAAACAAAATACTTCGCCAAGGTTACTACTGGCCGACCATGTGCCGCGACGCGAAGGCTTATGTACAGCGGTGCAGTTCGTGCCAAGAACACGCCCGCACGCCCCGGCAGCCCGCGGTCCCGCTCACCCCCATCGATTGCGCATGGCTGTTCGCGCAGTGGGGTTTGGACCTGCTCGGACCTTTCCCCCCAGCCTCGGGATAGCGAAAGTATATCGTCGTGGGTGTGGATTATTTCACAAAGTGGGTCGAGGCCGAACCACTGGCGATGATCACGGAGTGGCAAATGGAAAAGTTTGTGTGGAGGAACCTGGTGACTCAGTTTGGCTTGCCCAAAACCATCATTACAAACAATGGGCCCCAGTTCGCTGGTAGAAGGTTCCGCGAGTTCTACGCAAGCCACGGAATCCAGCTAAGGTTCAGCTCGGTGGCTTACCCTCAGACGAACGGGCTAGCAGAGGTAACCAATAGGTCCATTCTAGACGGGCTCAAAAGAAGAGTGTCCGCAGCCCGATCGGCTTGGACGGATGAACTCCTGAGCGTCTTGTGGTCATTACGCACCACCCCTAAAACCGCGATGGGAGAGTCCCCCTACAGCCTCACGTTCGGGACCGAAGCTATCCTACCGCCCGAGGTAACTATCCCCACCCTTCGGACAAAAAACTATGACGAGGGAACCACAAACGAAGGGCTTCGAGCCGGCCTTGACATGCTCGAAGAACGGCATGCCGATGCACACTTGAAGGCCCTCTCTTATAAGAGAGATGCCGTGAAGGTGTACAACTGGAAGGTACGACCCCTGCCAATCAAGTTAAACGACCTGGTCCTTCGCAAAACCGAAGTCAGCGACCCGACTCGAGCGAGGGGGAAGCTAGCCCCTAAATGGGAAGGACCTTATCGGGTCATCGAGACAATCTGACCGGGTACATACCGGCTCGCGACGATGGACGTTTCTTCTGTACCGAGAACATGGAATGTCCAGAACCTTAAGAAGTTTTTTCCCTAAGAGAAGAAGAAGTTTTTTCGTCTAAAGAAGAAGTTTTTCGTCCGAGGAAGAAGAAGCTTTTCACTTAAGGGAAGAAGAAGAAGCTGGGCAAACACACGAGAGAAGAAAATTTTTATTTTATTTAAAAAACTAAGATTACAGGACTCGACCCCGACTCACAAGATCCGACCCCAACTCACAAAAACATACAGGACCCCTCTTTATTACAGTGGGACGTCCAGGAGGTCATCAAAAGGGATGTCCTCGGGCATATCTACCTCCAGATCCTTAGGGTGGGGAGTGAAGGGGTCCTCCTCCACCTCAAGGCCGGGGTGACGAGCACGAAAACGGGACGTGGTGATTCGGTATCCATATTCAAAAGACACTCGCCCCGTCTGCGTTAGCCCGAGTTCGAACCCCTCGGACTTCTTATACGCCTCGAGGAGCTCCTTATCCTTGACGGGTCGAAGACGGGCCTCCTCCGCCAGCGCTTCCGAGGCCGCCCTCGTTTCGGCCTTCGCCTTCTCCAGCTTCTTGCCGAGGGCGCTCGCCTCCGTCTTCAACAGGCGGAGCTCGGTCCGCTCCACCCTTATTGTTTTTTGGAGCTCCTCGTTTGGTTTCTTGGAGGCCTCGAGCTTTGACTTGAGGCAAGCCGCCTCCGCCTCAGAGTCCGCCGCGCGCTTCTCGACGGTCGCCACAGCCTCCGGGCCGGCCCCGGCTCGGGCCTCCTCGACCTGGCGGTGGAGCTCGACGTTGTGGCTAATAAGGCCCCCGATGACCCGGCCGGCGTCACGCACCCTGTCCATCAGGGCTATCGCATAATGAAGGCCCTGCAAAAAGAAAGACAAGTCAAGAAGGTCATCGTCAGACAAATGACCCCGAACGGAAAGAGAAGAGGAGTACTTACCCAGGTCAAAGATTGGGCGGACTTGCTGAGCAGAGCCTCCGAGGGCAAGGTGTACAAATCCCGAGCCATGTCGGGATGAAGTGCGCCTCGGAGGAATGCTGCGGAGGAGTCCCCTCCGGCCCACACCCTGTCCCCCCGGGACAGGCCTCCCCAGCGGGCTACCAGGGGGTCGCTGGCCTCCCCGATCGGGATTTCGCCCACTAGCCGCGTTAGGAACGACTCCTCGTCCCCGGTTGGCAGTCGGCACAGGTCACGAACAGAGGGAGGGCGCGGACCCTTCCCAGCCACCCACCGACTAGGCCCAACCTCGCCCCGACGGGGGCCCGCCTCAGCCCCCTTTGAAGGTGCCGCCTTCGCATTCTTCTGAGGGCGCCCGGCCTCGACCTCCAGTGGGGCGTCCTTCGTCCCGGGCCGCAGGTCACCCGGCAGTGCTGGGGGAGGAGCTTGCGACGCCTTACCCCCCAAGAGCGACCGGAGGTTCACCATTTCTACAAGAGACAAGAAGAGTATTAATATCAGGGATGGGCTGACATACTAACGTACCCAGAGGCATCGGGCTGAGACCCGCCTCGACCAGCCACTGCTCGATCATGTTCCGGAGGGCCTGGGACCTGGGGAGAATCTCCTTGAGCCTCCCCAGATCTTGGCGCTCTGCTTCGCCCAAAAGTGGGGTGGTGTTGTCGATCGCCCTCGCAGACCACTGAACCCCGTAACCCCAATCCTGTGCGCGGCAAATGTAAAAAAACCTCCCCTTCCACCCTTTATTATTAGAAGGGCCCCCCCCGACTCGAAAGCCCGTCCGGGCAGATAGGAAGTAACCCCCCGAACCCTTGGAGAGGCGATAATAGGAGAGAAAGAGGTTGAGGGTGGGGGTGATATTTGCATAGTAGCATTCCCCTAGGAATACCACTAGGTAGCGCCAGGAGTTCGGCACCACCTGAGACGGCGAAATCCGCCAGAAAGATATGCAGGACACAATGAGGGGATGAAGGGAAAAACGCAGACCCGCCTCCAGGGCGTCCAAGGTCATCGCGAAACCCTTCGGGACCGGGTCATACGCCCGCTGTCCCGGTTCAGGGGCACTAAGGATGTGGTCCTCCAAGATACTATAGCGCTCCCGGAGTCCCCCCAACAGAGACCCACTCACGGTGGAATCATTGTCGTGCGGCCACATCAATGCCTCCAGGGCCCGCGCCGCTTCCCCATCTGAGGATTCCACGGGGGACGTCGGAGGACATCCCCCTCCAGCTACGTGGGAAGGGGAAGAAGAGGAGGAAGAAGAGGACGACATCTTAACTGACCTTGACAGGAAGGTGCTACGGGGAAAGGGAAGACGACGCAGGAGGCAAGGAAGAAAACTGGGAAGGGAATGACAAGACTTGAAGAAGGAAACTCAGCGGCGAAAGATAAAAGCGAAGCTGGGCGTTCGCTATTTAAAGGGGATGTCCCTCCAGAACCAGCGCCCCTTCGCCTCCCGAGAATGGGCGACAGCCCACCCGCGCACGTGCGTAACCGTCACACCAGAAATGCCAAAAGATGGCCCGCCTTAATGAAAGGCTGACGTGGCAACCCCGCTGAAGCGGCAACGCCTTGGCGCCTCGATCTTGATGCCCGAAAGCGTGCGGCAAAAGCAACCGACTCCCCCTCAGAAAGGAAATCAAATATGGTAGCTTTTCGACTCCCGCTACTGCTAAGTAGGCAAGGAGGGAAAGAAGCACAAGTAGCTTCTCGGGCCCGCCGGACCATGTTGTGCCCCTCGGCTGCATGATGCCCGAGACCACACCTGCGCGGCCAGCTCGCTTGTGTCGTGCTCCTCAGGTCTATGCCCCCGAGACCACACCTGCGCGGTCAACCTGCCTGCGTTGTGCTCCTCGGCTCTATGCTCCCGGAGACACACCTACGCGACCTACCCGCCTGCGTCGTGCTCCTCGGCCGCATGGTGCCCGAGACCACACCTGCGCGGCCTGCCCGCCTGCGTCGTGCTCCTCGGCCCTATGCTACCCGAGACACACCTGCGCGGTCAGCCTGCCTGCGTTGTCCTCCCCGGCTCTATGCTCCCCAAGACACACCTGCGCGGTCAGCTCGCCTGCATCGTGCTTCTCGGCCCTATGCTCCCCGAGACACACCTGCGCGGTCAGCCCACATGCGTCGTGCTCCTCGGCTCTATGCTCCCCGAGACACACCTGCGCGGTCAGCCCGCCTCCCGAGAATGGGCGACAGCCCACCCACGCACGTGCGTAACCGTCACACCAGAAATGCCAAAAGATGGCCCGCCTTAATGAAAGGCTGACGTGGCAACCCCGCTGAAGCGGCAACGCCTTGGCGCCTCGATCTTGATGCCCGAAAGCGTGCGGCAAAAGCAACCGACTCCCCCTCAGAAAGGAAATCAAATATGGTAGCTTTTCGACTCCTGCTACTGCTAAGTAGGCAAGGAGGGAAAGAAGCACAAGTAGCTTCTCGGGCCCGCCGGACCATGTTGTGCCCCTCGGCTGCATGATGCCCGAGACCACACCTGCGCGACCAGCTCGCTTGTGTCGTGCTCCTCAGGTCTATGCCCCCGAGACCACACCTGCGCGGTCAACCTGCCTGCGTTGTGCTCCTCGGCTCTATGCTCCCCGAGACACACCTACGCGACCTACCCGCCTGCGTCGTGCTCCTCGGCCGCATGGTGCCCGAGACCACACCTGCGCGGCCTGCCCACTTGCGTCGTGCTCCTCGGCCCTATGCTACCCGAGACACACCTGCGCGGTCAGCCCACCTACGTTGTCCTCCCCGGCTCTATGCTCCCCAAGACACACCTACACGGTCAGCTCGCCTGCATCGTGCTTCTCGGCCCTATGCTCCCCGAGACACACCTGCGCGGTCAGCCCACATGCGTCGTGCTCCTCGGCTCTATGCTCCCCGAGACACACCTGCGCGGTCAGCCCGCCTGTGTCGTGCTCCTCGGCCCTATGCTCCCCGAGACACACCTGCGCGGTCAGCCCGCCTGCGTCGTGCTCCTCGGCTCCACACCCCCCGAGACCACCTCCCTCGCCGCGGCCTGCCCGCCCGAGACGTGCTCGACCTCATGTCGCATGAGACTACTGCGGCACCAAAGGACAAAGCCATGCCTCGGACTCCCCCCTATTGCAATAACCGACGCATAGCTTCTTCCGGGGGGGAATATGATAAGGGTAATAATGGCGACATGACGCGCTACGACGTCAGCCATGACTGGACGACACTCTGCCCGAAAGAGGGCAATAATGCCGACGTGATGTGCGCTGACGTCACTCGCTCTCAGACAACGACTTCATCGTTGTCTGACCCAACGCGCTCGACCGAGGCAGAGGAGAACGACCACCGAGGCACGCCCATACCCTGCGGCAGTTCGGTTCTCCACGCAACGTCAATGGCGATGTCAGACGCCATCAGAGGTACGTTCCTGCCTCCTGCAGGCAGGCACATCAGGTAACACTCAACTGCCCTATAAATACCCCCGAGTTCTAAACGACGGGGAGGACACTTCTTCACTAAAAACTCCCTCCACATCGTCTAACTTGATCGTCGAAAGGGTTGGGCCGAGCTTCCGACCCGACCTGTGTGCAGGTACAAGGGCGGGGTTGCATCTTCCCGACGCTACGGAAAAGCTTCACTCCCGATGCAACGTCCCGCCCGGACCACCGTAATCAGCCACCTCAGCAGTCTCGAGGAACGCCGTGCAAGATCCCCGCACATTCGGACCCGAACCAAGCCGCGTCGACCCCGAGGCCACGGCATAAAATTGTTTACACCAACACATGTTATTCGTTTATTTAGCCACTTGATACATTTAATCACGCGTATTTATGGTCAGACTTATGAAACCAAAACACGAGAATGGTGGAGCGATGGTTTGGAAAAGTCAAGAAGTTGGCCTTTCTAAGAACAACCATTGAAAAGAAAACGTTTGAACAGACAACTTTTTTGTCCCTTCACATCAAAATTGGTTTTGCGTTTTTCGTGTGCATTGCAGTGATCTCACGGTTTCATTTGCTGATCGTTTGGTCAAACTGGCGAGGAAGGTTCCGTTCTGAATGCTGTGATGGAGTCATACGGAATCGACGACCAAAACCGACCTTTGCAGTCGACTTTGACGTCACCTCCGCATGCATGCACGAACGAAGCAGCAGTACACGAGTAGTTTACCGACTTGGGTGGCTACTTGTCGTGCAGTATCGTATGTTTCTATGAATTGGAATACATGGTCATGCACGTTTCCACATCTTGTGCTGTATACGTATGGCACTACAAAGACTTCACGTACAAGTGACGGATTGGCATGACACGGTTGGTCCACCACGTGTTACTAGATTTCCCACATGGGTAACGTGTATGACATCGAAGACGGAGAGGACGGGTTCACATTACTCACGGGGGCCCCACGTGTGCGTGAGAGAGAGGATGTCACAGTGTTGGGGACGGAATGTATTATACTTCTGTTATCATTTTGACTATATAAGCGTCGGATTTCGTACGTTCGTGTAACACGTGACGTCGTGACGTCACCTCATTCGTTCTCTCCCTGTCTGTCTCTCGCTCGCAGTCCATATATCGGTGCTCGATTCCTCCCGTCTCATCCAACTCGCTCTCTCGCGGCTCCCGAGCTCTTCACCCGAGACGAGCTCGGCTAAACAGCAGAAATGTCGCCCGCCGCAGTGGCTCCCCCCCTCTCGCGCACCAAGCGGTTCGTCATCGCCGCCGTTTCCGCCATCAACGACGCCGCTTGCCGCTCCGACGGCACCGTCAACCGCCGGCTCGTGTCGCTTCTCGACGCCCGGGTCGCCGCCTCCGCCAAACCCTTTCGTGGCGTCCGCACTGCCGACGTCCCCGTTGACCTCTCCCGCGATCTGTGGTTCCGACTCTTCGTCCCCTCTTCCGTTTCTGACGGCGAACGGCTTCCCGTCATCGTCTTCTTCCACGGAGGCGGGTTCGCCTTCCTGTCCCCCGACTCCTACCTCTTCGACGACGTGTGCCGCCGGATCTGCCGCACGGTCCACGCTGTCGTGGTATCCGTCAACTACCGCCTCGCGCCGGAGCACCGGTGCCCGGCGCAGTACGAGGACGGGGTTCACGTGCTCCGCTTCCTGGAGGACGGCGGCCTCTTGTACGCTGACCCCTCCGCTGCAGATCTTGCCGACCTATCCAGCTGCTTCCTCGTGGGCGATTCCGCCGGCGGAAACATCGTCCACCACGTAGCCCGGCGCTGGGCAGCGGACGCCGACGGCGGGTGGAAGAGGCTGCGACTGGCGGGAATGGTGCTGATCCAGCCCTACTTCGGTGGCGAGGAGCGCACAGAGGCTGAGCTGAGGCTGGTCGGTGCACCGCTGGTGTCGGTGGAGAGGACGGACTGGCTGTGGCGGGCGTTCCTTCCGGAGGGAGCGGACCGGGACCACGAGGCGTCGAACGTGTTCGGGCCGCGGGCGGTGGGGGAGCTGGAGGAGGCTCTGCCGGCGGCGATGGTGGTGGTAGGGGGCTTCGACCCGCTGCAGGACTGGCAGCGGAGGTACTACAAGGGGCTGAGGGCGAGGGGCAAGTCGGCGCGGCTGGTGGAGTACCCGGAGGCCTTCCACTCCTTCTACTCCTTCCCTGATCTGAAGCAATCCACAGTGCTCATGGAGGAGATCAAGAGCTTCGTCGACAGCCACCGACCTCAGAAGGAGGAGGACAGAGAACCAAGTGGTGGTGGTGACAAGCACAGTAATATTGAAGAGTGGTAGTTGTTTATTGAGTGTAGATAACAGTAATTGTGATTGCACAGTATTTGGTTATTGTATGTGCCATATCCCACAATGCTTTTTAATATGTACAAAAAACATTAGCTGGCTTTTTATACAAAAATAAAATTTTATTTATTGGAACAAACTTAATTGGTACCATCTCTTTTTTTGTTTTTGATATAAACGAGATGAAAGGATTCAGAAAGATGTGAGTCGACTGTTTGTATCAGTCGTCGATAAAGATAAAAAAAAGGTTTTTAATTTTGTGTTGCTGAAACAATGACAATAATTGTAGGACCAGAAGGTAGACACAATCCTCACAGACTACTGCATGCCGGAGATGACTGGTTATGACCTCCTAAAGGCTGTCATGGTATGAAAGCTGTGCAGAACAATCTGCATTCTGCCTCATCTTCCTGCTAATCATGTCTACATCTTACACTTCAGGAACAGAGCTGCCAAAAACCCATTCCTGTGATCGTAATGTCATCAGAAAACGAGCCACAGAGAATCAACAGGTTTGTATCTTCCTTCCACACTTCTTTGGATGCCGTTCACTGCAAAGACGAAATCTGCTGAATGCACCATCATCATTTAAGCTGTCAACAAACCAAACATTAGTCTTGTCTGGGCATCCATCCGATATTTCATGCCTTGCTTCTATTTCTTTCTTTTTCCTGGTCAAAGAAACCAATGATTTGTGCATTGCTGAATGAGATGTGCCCATTCTATTGCCGGGAGAGACGATATGTTTCTTCTCCAAAACTAAATGATCATGCGTGTGTGTTCAAATTACGTGCCGAGCTATTGGAGCCGAGGATTTCATCATCAAACCTCTCCAAACTAATGACGTTCTGAGACTGAGAAGCTACGCTAGAACAGGACTGCCGCCGCCGCCGCCATCGTTGTCTTCCAAGGAGGGCACCAAGAGGAAAATGACAAGCGAGTTGCGGCACCCTTGTGTGTTCGCCGGAAGCTCGCCTACTCTTTGCTCACACTTCTGAAGCACTTAGTGTTTACACTCCTTGTGTTGAGTAAGTTACTGTGATTCACATTCTCAATACCATCGAACTTCTGGAATGCAGGAAGTTTTCATCCCGATTTGGAGTAATTCTCTCATAGGTTTGGTCGCCTCTGGGATTGTACCATCTTCTCCATCAACCCTGCCGCCTACTCTACTGAGTAACAAAGGTACAACACCGTGTACTGCCTGCTTCGTTCCTTGGTCATGCACTCTTGCCTGACCCGAAGTCCTTTACTTTCGGCTATCTTGATGAGAAGTTCGTTGACACCGGTCTTACGAAGTTCCTTGACCTTTGCCCTTCAGCCTTGTCTCGGTACTTGGAGTTTGCCTCTGAATGCTCCACCTCCTCGGTCCTTTCACGACCAAGCACTCTCCCTCCATGAGAGCAAGGGATCAATGACTTTCACGGAAGTCCTACCTCTGCGGTACCATGGTGCTGCCATGCCCATGGCCCTACTATCCGTCGCCTCACATCTGCATCCTTTTTCTTCACGATCAGTAGATATGTCTCTGTGGCACTCCTCTGAGTCCACTTTCATTCTAATTGATGCTTGATTTTGGATAGCTAAGTGCCTCTAGACTTGTCGTCGCTTTCTCGCCCCTTTCGACCCCCTGCTTCAACACCTCGGTGTTCTCCAAGCAGATCCCTTTAGTCGATGGGAAGACAGACTGCAACTCCCATGCATGGCCTCTGCCATCACGTTATAGGGTTTGCACTGATTCTGTTCTCCTTAGCTTCCTTGGTAGCAACGTTCGCTTACTCGACCTTGTCCTCTGACTTGTCGGGCTCCCTTAAGCGAATATGGGCTCTGGAGCAGTCTAACTCTCCAGCTACTTCGATCATACCTCTGCATGATCAAGTCCCTCCCATGGGACTCACTGGTACTTGCATTCGAACTTTTTCCATTGGTGGAATACAGCCTCCATATGCTGATGACCAAGGCTTTATCCGATGCAAAATTCGATGCACACACGAAAGACCCTTATATTGTAATTACTATGTAATGCCTACCACGCGTTCTCGAGTGAGTTTGTTTGCTTGTGGTGTTAGTGGTGATAAGTTGTATTATAGTGATGAAAAGTACTTATGAATGGTTGAGTACAATGATTTATTTATACAGTTGAGGATTTTTCTCAACTATCCTATGAGATTTCGTCATGCAGTTGAGGAAATTTTTATCTGTTATCATGGCCCCCGCATGATTGAGCTCCTGTCAAGGATGCCAATCTTGTAACGATGTAACGAAAATAGTTTACGAGCGAGAGGCTTCATGAGTGAGTCTGCTAGTTGATCAGCCGTATGGATGTGAGAAACACATAGTTGATGTCTAACAACTTACTCTCGCACGAAATGAAAAATCGATTATAATATATTTCATGCGTGAATGGAAAACCGGATTGACACATAGATATGTAGCTCTAATATTATCACAATATATTGTAGGAGGAAAGATAGAGTTGACGTTGAGTTTCTTGATAGGCGAAGAGGAGTGGCGTCGTTGCTTGTTGGAGTTGGTGCGACAGTGGTAGAGCTCGAGAACTTTGGAGGTCGTCTAAGCTATGGCTTAAAAGGCTAGTTGTTGGTGGCGCTGCACCTGAGCGGTGGATTTGACAGTAGCTCTGGGGCTGGTGCGACAGTGGTAGAGCTCGAGGACTTTGAAGGTCATCTAATGGCTTCGCTGTCTAAGCTATGGCTTAAAAGGCTAGTTGTTTGTGGCGTTGCACTTGAGCGGTAGATTTGACAGCAGCGGTCAGTGAAAAAAGAAGGATAAACCTTGTTCTAAGGCAATATGACTCTGATACCATGATAAGTTGTATTGTAATGATGAAAAGTACTTATGAATAGTTGAGTACAATGGCTTATTTATACATATGGGAAGGAAGGATTTTCCTTAACTATCCTACGAGATTTCCTCGTGCAGTTGAAAAAAATCTTTATCTGTTATCAAGTAGATGGATCATCTGCTATTCAACTGTTCTTGCTTTGCTCTTCAAATGCTGTTCAAATTAAGCTTCTTGAAAGCTCGACATATGCTGTTCTAATCAATCAAAGCGAGGCCATAGTAGCCTCCCAAGATACAAAGTCCTCGTTTTGACGACGAGGATTAAGGAGTGGCTGTCCGTTGATGTGAGTCCTACTCGTCAAACTTGTTCTGCTCGTGTGAATCTATTCTAAATCGTCCAACATTCTGCCTGCCTGTGTCGGGGTTGACGGTACGATGTTTGCCGCTTCTAACAAAGTGAGCTAACCCCATGAATTGTTTCCTAGGGAGCTAAAAGATATAACAAATATTTATCATTGACTTAGTATAATCTATATGCATGTTATTCGTTTATTAACTACTTGATATATTCAATCACACGTATTTATGGTCAGATTTATGGAACCAAAACACGAGAGAGAATGGTGGAGCGATGGTTTGGCAAAGTCAAGAAGTTGGCCTTTCTAAGAACAACCTTTGAAGAGAAAACGTTTGAACACACAACTTCTTTTTTGTTCCTTCACATAAAATTGGTGTTGCGTTTTTCGTGTGCATTGCAGTGATCTCACGTTTTTATTTGCTGGTCGTTTGGTCAAACTGGCAAGGAGGGTTCTGTTCTGAATCTTATGATGGCGTCATACGGAATCGTCGGCCCCAACCGAACTTTGACGTCCAACTTCCTCATGCATGCATGCACGAAGCCTCAATACACGAGTAGTTTACCGACTGGGTGGCTACTTGCCATGCAGTATCGTATACTTGTATGAATTGGAATACATGGTCATGCGTGTTTCCTCTCTTGTGCTGCATCCATACGGCACTGCAAGACTTCAAGCACACGTGACGGATTGGCATGACACGTTTGGTCCACGGCGTGTTACTCGATTTCGTACTCGGGTATCGTGTGAAACGTCCAGGACAGAGCGGAAGGGTTCGCATAAGTCACGGGGGCCCACTTGTGAGAGAGAGAGGATGTGACAGAGTTGGGGACGGAATTTATTGCAGTTCTGTTACCATTTTGACTAAATAAGCGTCGGATTTCGTATATTGGTCTACCACGTGACGTCACCTCATTCGTGCTCTCTCGCAGTCCATATATCCGAGCTCGATTCCTCTCGTCTCCTCCAACTCGCTCTCTCGCGGCTCCCGAGGCCTTCACCCGAGACGAGCTCTTCTAAACGGCAGAAATGTCGCCCGCCGCAGTGGCTCCCCCCCTCTCGCGCACCAAGCGATTCGTCATCGCCGCCGTTTCCGCCATCAACGACGCCGCTTGCCGCTCCGACGGCACCGTCAACCGCCGCCTTGTGTCGCTCCTCGACGCCCGTGTCGCCGCCTCCGCCAAACCCTTTCGTGGCGTCCGCACTGCCGACGTCCCCGTTGACCTCTCCCGTGATCTGTGGTTCCGACTTTTCGTCCCCTCTTCCGTTTCTGATGGCGAACGGCTTCCCGTCATCGTCTTCTTCCACGGAGGCGGGTTCGCATTCCTGTCCCCCGACTCCTACCTCTTCGACGACGTGTGCCGCCGGATCTGCCGCACGGTCCACGCCGTCGTGGTATCCGTCAACTACCGGCTCGCGCCGGAGCACCGGTGCCCGGCGCAGTACGAGGACGGGGTTCACGTGCTTCGCTTCCTGGACGGCGGCGGTCTCTTGTACGCTGACCCCTCCGCTGCTGATCTTGCCGACCTATCCAGCTGCTTCCTCGTGGGCGACTCCGCCGGCGGAAACATCGTCCACCACGTAGCCCGGCGCTGGGCAGCGGACGCCGACGGCGGGTGGAAGAGGCTGCGACTGGCGGGAATGGTGCTGATCCAGCCCTACTTCGGTGGCGAGGAGCGCACAGAGGCTGAGCTGAGGCTGGTCGGTGCACCGCTGGTGTCGGTGGAGAGGACGGACTGGCTGTGGCGGGCGTTCCTTCCGGAGGGAGCGGACCGGGACCACGAGGCGTCGAACGTGTTCGGGCCGCGGGCGGTGGGGGAGCTGGAGGAGGCTCTGCCGGCGGCGATGGTGGTGGTAGGGGGCTTCGACCCGCTGCAGGACTGGCAGCGGAGGTACTACAAGGGGCTGAGGGCGAGGGGCAAGTCGGCGCGGCTGGTGGAGTACCCGGAGGCCTGCCACTCCTTCTACGCCTTCCCTGATCTGAAGCAATCCACAGTGCTCATGGAGGAGATCAAGAGCTTTGTCGACAGCCACCGATCTCGGAAGGAGGAGGACGGAGAATGAAGTGGTGGTGGTGACAAGCACAGTAATATTGAAGAATGGTAGTTGTTTATTCAGTGAATATAACAGTAATTGTGATTGCACATTATTCCTTTTAATGTATAAAAAGATATGAGCCGGCTGTTTACACAAGTTATTCATCATAAATAAAGCTCTTTTTTTTTATTGAAGCAAACATAATTGATGCGATCTCATCTTTTGTTTCTGATAGAAACGAGAAAGATGTGAGTTGACTATTTATACCAGTTGTTGAACATAAATAATTTTGTTTATTAAAACAAATATAATTATTGTGATCTCATTTTTGTTTGGGATAGAAATGAAACGAAAGGATTCCAAATATATGGGCGCTTCCTTCTCAAAGAGTACATGTTTGACAAAATCCAAATGCAGATGATACAAGTGACGTAGAGCCGATGGATTAATTTGAGACGTAGTTAGAAGTTGATATTAATTTTAAGAGCAATATTGAAATATCAAATGATCTTCCAACCCGTCCAAGGTTTATTATTATGGTGGTGACTTATCTTAAGATGTCTACCTACAAATGCAAGTAAAATTAAGCGAGACTGACATGCAAGGAGCTTATTCTTCTCGCGGGCCGCACGAGAGAAAGATTGTCGGATGGCCGCCAAACTTGTACTCAAGTAAAACGTGCGATTTGTGGACGCATGCGTCCATGAATAGAGGAGGTCAGGTTCACGCCCCGACTTTAGTCAGGATTTAGCTTACCGGAAGCTGACTTGGCCAACGACAAAGGGATAGCAGCGTATTCGCACGCCAATATCACCACACGTGGTGAGTTAAATCGTTCCATGAAAGCGGGCGTGTGTTCCCGTCGATGGACGGGTTCAAGTAATGTACCGCTGGTCAGTGCACCGCTGGTGTCGGTGGAGAGGACGGACTGGCTGTGGCGGGCGTTCCTTCCGGAGGGAGCGGAACGGGACCACGAGGCGTCGAACGTGTTCGGGCCGCGGGCGGTGGCGGAGCTGGAGGAGGCTCTGCCGCCGGCCATGGTGGTGGTAGGGGGCTTCGACCCGCTGCAGGACTGGCAGCGGAGGTACTACAAGGGGCTGAGGGCGAGGGGCAAGTCGGCGCGGCTGGTGGAGTACCCGGAGGCCTTCCACTCCTTCTACGCCTTCCCTGACCTGAAGCAATCCACAGTGCTCATGGAGGAGATCAAGAGCTTCGTCGACAGCCACCGACCTCGGAAGGAGGAGGACGCAGAACGAAGTGGTGGTGGTGGTGACAAGCACAGTAATATTGAAGAATGGTAGTTGTTTATTGAGTGTAGATTACAGTAATTGTGATTGCACAGTATTTGGTTATTGTATGTGCCATATCCCACAATGCTTTTTAATATACAAAAAAAATATTAGCTGGCTGTTTATACAAGTTGTTGTCGAACACAAATAAAATTTTATTTATTGAAACAAACATAATTGGTATCATCTTTTTTTTGTTTTTGATATAAACGAGATAAAAGGATTCAGAAAGATGTGAGTCGACTGTTTATATTAGTCGTCGATAAAGAAAAAAAAAGGTTTTTTTCTTGAAGCAATCATAATTGCTGCTGTGATATCATCTTTTGTTTCTTATAAAAACAAGACAGGCAGAAAGGATTTAGAAAGATGTGGGTTGACTATTTGTACCAGTTGCTAATAAAAAAAAAAGAGATTTTTCTTATTAGAGCAATCATAATTATGCTTTTTCTTATTGAAACAAACATAATTGCTGTTGTGATCGCATCATTTGTTTCTTATAGAAACAAGACGAAAGGATTTAGAAAGACGTGGGTGGACTATTTCTACCGGTTGTTGATAAAAAAAAAAGATTTTTCTTATTGAAACAAACATAATTAATGTTGTGATCTCATTTTTTATTTTTTATAGAACAAGACCAAAGGATTTAGAAAGATATGGGTTTACTGTTCATACCCGTTGTTGAATAGAAATAAAGGTTTTTTCTTTTTTTCTTGAAACAAACATAATTGTTATGATCCAAAGATAAAAATAAAGTACTACGATGCAATTAAAAAATATATTTCAATTAAAAAAATCGATATAGTAATTAAATAAGAGGTAAGACATATAACAATATTTTCAAGTGTACATACTCTATCTTGCATCATGAATTATCATCTTATTTATAGGTCCTAGTGGTAACTACCTCACTCCATCATATCACCCATGATTGAGTTAAGTGTAGGAACTACCTTATAGCTTCTAGATCATGGGTCACTACTTAGAACATGCCTATAACTACTTAGAAGATAGTAACTACCTAGATAACTACTATGAATCAATTCTCAGCACTCCCCCTTGATTCATAGTTATATACACTAATTTACGACATGAAATAAATATGCTTTTAAATTTGAAGCGACTTGGTGAGGCTATCCGTAACTTATTTATCTGTTCCACAATACTTGATTGCTATGACTCTATTTACTATAAAATCATGGATGAAATGATAGTGTATCTTTATATGCTTCGTTCTTCCATGAAATGTTATATTCTTTGTCATTACAATTGTGGCTTTGTTATCACAAAATATTTTCGTTGCTTCTTTTTGTTCTTAATGAAGATCTTCCAGAAGTCTTATAAGTCATATTACTTGACAAGCTGCTGATGTTGCGGCAACATATTTTGCTTTCGATATTGATAACATAATTGTTACTTGCTTTTCTGAACTCCAAGATATAGCTCATGAATGGAGGCTAAAAATATTGCCTGAATTATTTTTTCTATATCTAAAGCTCCTACCCATTCACTATCAACGAAACAAAATAATTTATATTTAAAATTATGAGAATACCAAATACCATAATCTGTAGTTCCAGCAATATAACATAGAATTCTTTTAACAATTCCGAGATGATGTTTGCTTAGGCTATGCGTAAACTTGGATACTACACCAACAAAGAAGGTAATATCTGGTCGAGTATGAGTTAGATAAATCAAACCTCCAACCAAACTTTTATAGTATCTTCAATTTGTCAAACATATATCATCTTCAAGTTTCAATTTCTCATTTACATTCATGGGTGTTGTTCCAACTTTGCAATTAATCATATTAGATTTTTTGAGTAGATCCATTGCATTCTTTCTTCATGAAATAAAAACTCTATTTGATCCTTGCTTCACTTCCAACCCAAAAAAATAGTGTAATAGACCTAGATCAGACATTTCAAACTTATTCATCATACATATTTTAAATTCTACTATAAAAGAGTTAGATGAACCCATATATATAATATTATCAACATAAAGGCAAACCATCAGAATATTATGTTTACCTTCCTTTTTTAGATAAAGAGTAGGTTCGTTATTACTCCTCTTAAATCCATTTTGATAAAAATAATAATTAATTTTATTATACCATACCCTAAGAGCTTGTTTAAGCCCATAAAGAGCTTTCTTTAGCTTATACACCTTTTCTTTATATTCTTTAACAAAAAACTTTCAGGTTGAGTAATAAAAACCTCTTCATATAAATCTCCATTTAAAAATACAAATTTCACATCAAATTAATAAACATGCCAACTCAAGTGAGCAGTGAAGTCAAAAAGGTTCTCACAGTTTCGAATCTAGCAATTGGAGAAAAAGTATCATCAAAATCAATACCTTTTTGCTGTGAATATTCTTTTGCTATAAATCGAGCCTTATGCTTTTGGATACTTCCATCTACATTAAACTTTGTTTTGAACACCCATTTTAATCCAATAGTTTTTTTTTTCTTTTGATAGATCTATTAGCTCCCAAGTTTCATTCTTATCAATTTATTTAATTTCCTTCTTCATTGCTTTTCGTCATTCCTCTTTTTCAACTGCTTCCTCAAAATTCATAGGATCTGAAATAAATAAAGTAAATGTTGAGTCATAAATTTCTATTAGTAATCTGAATTTTCCTGGAGGGGTTTCATTAGAAGAATCAGAATTTGAATTACTACTATGTGAGGTTGATGATGAACTTGTTCGAGCATGATTTGTCACTTGATTCTATAAAGTATCTAGTTCTACTGGAATCTGAATTTGTGTTCCACCTTCATTGGTCTCTCAATTCCAACTCGTCCTTTCGTCAAATACAATATTTTGGTTAATAATAACTTTACCACTAATATGATTATACAATCAATATAATTAAAATATATTTTTTAGATTTTTTATCATACTTGTGATAGTTTTATGAATTTACCAAAGCATAAGCAATATAACAAAAAATTCTTAGATGTTTTATACTTAGTTTCATACCATACTAAGCCTCAAAAGGAGTTTGATTCATAATAGCCTTTGTTAGTGAAATATTCAACAAATAAACTACTATTGAAACTACTTTTGTCCAAAACTGATTTGGAAGATATTTTCCTTAAAGCAAACTTCTTGCCATTTTAATGACAGTTCGATTTTTACGTTCAACTACACTATTTTACTCCGGTGTATATAGTGCTAGCAATTCTCTATAAATATCGTTTTTTTCACAAAAAGAATTAAACTCGTTAGATAAAAATTCACCACCTCTATCTGTCCGAAGTGTCTTTGCATTTGTACAAGTGCTTTGAATTTTTAAAAATTATTAAATGTTTCAGATTTCAGTTTCAGAAAATATACCAAACTCATGCAGTTATAATCATCAATAAACAATAAAAAATATTGACTTCCACTAAATGATTTTATATTCACAAGTCCCCATAAGTCAATATAAATTAATTTAAGACAATTAGATACTCTCAATGTTTTTTCAACAAGAAATGGTATTTTATTTTGTTTGTCATAAATGCATCTTTCACATACATCTAAGTATATTAATTTTGGACAATCCAAAAACTATTTTTTTTATTTAACAATCTTAAACCCTTAATGTTAATGTATCCATATCTTAAATGCCACAAATTAGACTCATTATTTTAAGTTACAACAAGAGCATGTTTTTAAATATTTGAAACATCAAGTGGAAACATTTTATTTACCATAATCTAATCAGATTTTTTTTATCTTTAATAGTGCATGAACCATCATCAAATAACTGAATGTCCATCATCTATCAATTAGCCAACACTCAACAAGTTATGTGGTAAACTAGGAACAAAGAAAATATTATTAAGGTATTTTACCTTCTCTTGACTTGTCTTCACCTCAATTGTTCATTTTCCTTTCACTTGGATTTTCTTGTTATCTCTAATTCTAACTTTCAACTTATGAGTTTTATCGATATATCTAAACATTGATATTATACCTGATATATGATTAGAATATCCGCTATCCAAAAATCAAATATCATTCGAGATATCATTAACTTGTGAATGAGTCATAAACATCTTACTATTTTCTTCATTTTTCTCCACATAGCTTGCTTGTTTTTCTGTTTTCTAGCAATTTGCATTCATGTGACCAAACTTTTTACAATAGTGACATTGGATTCCACTCTTATATATTTTTTTTTATCATAATTTGATTGTTTTTGTTCATCATGCCTATCAAAATATCCTCTATTTCTTTCATTTCCTCTACCACGAAATTCTCCTCAGTCATGTCCTCTTCTTGATGATTTTTTTGTCTTCTTTTGAAGTAGAAGACTCTCCCTTAACCTGAAATATTTTTGCTTCACTTTTCTCAAGTGACTTGTTTAACCTTGCTTCATGTGCTTGCAAGGAGCCCATTAGTTCATCAAACGAAAATATAGATAAATCTTGTAACTCCTCAATTGCAATAACAACATGATCAAATTTTGGAGTTAAACATCTCAAAACTTTTGCAACAATTATATGATCGGGAAGATGCACACTATAAGATTTCATTTGACTAACAATTCATTGCTTTTCATGAATAAAATTTCAAACTTACGATGATGGGTTTGAAGTTTTACCGTAATTACCTTTGATGAGCCTTGAAATTCATTTTAAAGAATCAACTAAGCTTGCTTTGAGGTTATCGCAATTGTAATTCTTAAGAAGATTGTCTCATGTACAACTTGTTGAATGAAGAACAATGCCTTTGAGTCCTTCTTTCTATTCTCCCTTACATTCTCTATTAAGTTCCAAAGATCTTGATTTCTTCATTTGGATTTGTCTCATGTACATCTTGTTGAATGAAGAACAATGCTTGATTTCTTCATTTGGATTTGCACATACATTCTCTATTAAGTTCCAAAGATCTTGAGACTTGAATAGAGTCTTCATCTTGATACTCCAAAATTCATAGCATTTACCCGAAAAGATGAGAATAAGAGGTTGAGACATGGAATTGCCATTGAAAGCCATAATGCCTAGTTCAGATTGAAACTTAGTTCTGATACTATAAATGTTGAGGATGGAGGAGGAAGGAAACGATAAAAAATAGAATACTACGATGCAATTAAAAAGAATCATTTCGATAAAAAAAAATTGATGTAGTATTTAAATAATAGGTAAAACATAAAACACTTACAAGATATTCCCAAGTGCACACACTCTATCTTGCATCATGAACTATAGTCTTATTTATAGGACCTAGTGGTAACTATCTCACTCCATCATGTCACCCATGATTGAGTTAGGTATAGGAACTATTAGGATCAAGTGTGGCACTAAGAGGGGAGATGAATTAGTGCAGCGGAAAAATTACATCAATTTGAAAATCTTCATACGATAAAATTTGATTCCGACGAAAACTGTTTCATTTTTCTTGAATGAATAGAGAAAAGGGGATTGGACAGTTTGTAATGAAGTAAAGTTGAATGCAGTAAAAAAATTAAGTAATAAGGAATGAACACACCGGAATTTATAGTGGTTCGATCGTTGTGACCTACATCCTCCACTTTCGATTCCTCCTCAATCGAGGTCACCGACGTCCACTAATGGTCTTCCTTTAATATGCGAAGACTAACCAACTCTTTACAGTGCTTTCTCCTTTTCATGGGTTTAGGAGATAACCCTTACAAGCCTCATACCTCTTCTTGGATGATTACAAAGTTAAAGAGAGGCAGGAGGAGGACTCTTCTCACTTTTACAATACTTTTAACACCCCAACACTTAGAGTTTTTTCACACTTTGATTGCACTTTGTTACTCTTTCATGCAGAAAAGGATAGGGTATTTATAGGCCCCAATGACTTCAAAATTGGAGTAAAAAAATATCTCATTTCGGATTTTCGGGGTACTGATAGTACCACCGCCTAACACTTTGACACTGAGCGATACCACCACCTAGTCTAATGGTACCACCGCTTGATAGAGTCTCGGATACTGAGCTTTGGCGGTACCACTACCTAACAGGGCAGTACCATCGCTTGGCAAGTAATAACTGCCGGCGGTATCATCGCCTATACCACCTGGGAGACCATTCCCTTGGCGGTTCCATCGCTAGACAAGGTCCAGCAACCTGGTTGGGCCTTGAATCTAGCCTAAACCAATCAAATTACGAGCCCAATTGGCCCCTAACTAAGTTAGTAGGATTACCTCCCAAACCTAATCCTAATTACGTGCTAACTACGATTCTTAAGGCATACACTAAGTAAATCAAGTCTGATTAGTCTAGGTTTCTTCCGGGGAGCTTCCAGCAATCTTCCAACGAACTTTAGATGATCTCTCGGCAATGTTCTAGCGGACTCCCGGCAAGCTTCTGGACTTCACGACAATCTCCTTGACGAGTTCCGGCAAGCTTATTTAGTAAGCTCCTGGACTTCTCGGTCAATTCTGGCAAAACTTCCGATGAACGTTCAAACTTCCGACGAACTCTCAAACTCCCAACTAAATCTCGATCTTAACTCCGGCAATTCGTTTTGCTTTATGCCTTGATTGCTATCGTAGATAATCTTGTACACTTTTCTCAATATATAGATTTGATCAAATATTTTACCAATTGATTTCGTCATCAAAATCCGAGATTCAATATGAACTACCCTATAACTTCTAGATCATGGATTACTACTTAGAATATATCTATAACTAGAACATGATAACTATCTAGATAACTACTATCAATCAATTCTTGGAAAGATTTGAAAGATGTGAGCGGGCTATTTATACCCGTTGTTGACTATAAATAATTTTTTTTATTGAAACAAACATTATTGATGTGATCCCATCTTTTATTTTTTATAGAAACGAGATAAAATGATTAGAAAAATGTGGGCTGACTGTTTATATCGGTGGTTGAACACAAATAAAGATTTTTTTACATTGAAAGAAACATAATTATTGTCATCCCATCTTTTGTTTCTGATAGAAATGAGACGGAAGGATTCGAAAGATATGAGCTAACTGTTTAAAGTACTTGTTGAACACAAATAATTTTTTTTTATTGAAACAAACACAATTATTGTGATCCCATCTTTTGTTTCTGATAGAAATGAGATAGAAGGATTCGAAGCTCCCAACAAGAGGACCAAAACCCACTGTCTTACCGCTTGACGACACCATATTTTTCCTGTTGGGCAGTAGTCAAGAATAATATCAGTCTTAGTTATTCGTCAATCCCCCCTCCCTTAAAAAAGAAATGCATAATACATAATGAAAACATATGGGATATATGGTTTGTTGCTAGGATTAAACACATGTAGACAAAATATAAAATCCAAAAAATTCATTTATCGTTAGATAGAATTCAATTAGGATATATGGTTTGTTGCTAAGACCAGAAGGTAGACATAATCCTCACAGACTACTGCATGCCGGAGATGACTGGTTATGACCTCCTAAAGGCTGTCAAGGTATGAAAGCTGTGCAGAACAATCTTCATTCTGCGTCATCTTCCTGTTAATCATGTCTGCATCTTACACTTCAGGAACAGAGCTGCCAAAAACCCATTCCTGTGATTGTAATGTCATCAGAAAACGAGCCACAGGGAATCAACAGGCTTGTAGCTTCCTTCCACAGTAATCTTTCGATGCTGTTCACTGCAAAGATGAAATCTGCTGATTGCACCATCATCATTTAAGCTGTCAACAAACCAAACATTAGTCTTGTGGGCATCCATCCGATATTTCATGCCTTGCTTCTATTTCTTTCTTTTTCCCGGTCAAAGAAACCAATGGTTTGTGCATTGCTGAATGAGATGTGGTCGTTCTATTGTTGAGATATGATTCATAGTTATCTATCTAGATTGTTATCATGATCTAGTGGTTACATGATGATTTCAATAACCACTTCAATCATGATCTAGTAGTTATAAGGTGGTTTCAATAACTACTTATGATCTAGTAGTTATAGGGTGGTTGTCATTAGGTCCTATAAATATGACCGTAGTTCATCTAGCAAGAGATAGAGAGAAAGAGACAGATAGATAGAGAGTCTGTGTGCACTTGGTATCTTGTAAGTGTTCCTCCTGCTTTTAATACTACAGGATTCTTTTTACTCGTATCGTAGTATTCTGTTTTTTCTTGCTCCTCCATCCCCAACATTTGTGGTATCAGAGCCCGGGTTTCAATCTGAACTGGGCATTATGGCTTTCAATGGTAATTCCGTGTCTCAACCCCTTATCCCCATCTTCTCGGGCAAATGTTATGAATTTTGGAGTATCAAGATGAAGACTCTATTCAAGTCTCAAGATCTTTGGGACTTAATAGAGAATGGATATGCAGATCCAGATGACAAAATCAGGCTGAGGGAGAATAGAAAGAAGGACTCAAAGGCATTGTTCTTCATTCAACAAGCTGTACATGAGACGATCTTCTCAAGAATTGCAGCAGCGACAACCTCAAAGCAAGCCTGGTTAATACTTCAAAATAAATTTCAAGGCTCATCAAGGGTGATTACGGTAAAACTTCAAACCATCCGTCGTGAGTTTGGAATTTTGTTCATGAAAAGCAATGAATCGGTGTAAGATTTTCTTTCTCGAGTGACTGAAATTGTTAGTCAAATGAAATCTTATGGTGAACATCTTCTTGATCATATAATTGTTGCAAAAGTTTTGAGAAGTTTAACTCTGAAATTTGATCATATTGTTGCCGCAATTGAGGAATCAAAAGATTTATCTACTTATTCATTTGATGAACTAATGGGTTCCTTGCAAGCACATGAAGTAATGTTGAACAGGTCACTTGAAAAAAGTGAAGAAAAAACATTTCAGGTTAAGGGGGAGTCTTCTACTTCAAAAGAAGACAAAAAATCAGCAGGAAGAGGACGTGGCAGAGGAGGATTTCGTGGTAGAAGAAATGGAAGAGGAAGAGGACACTATGATGAACAAGGGCAATCAAATTATGATCAAAAAAATTACAAAAGTGGAATTCAATGTCACTATTGTAAAAAGTTTGGTCACATGAAGGCAGATTGCTGGAAAAGAGAAAAGCAAGCAAGCTATGTGGAGAAAAATAAAGAAAATAGTAAGTTGTTTATGACTCATTCATATGTTCATAACATCTCAAATGATATTTGGTTTCTGGATAGTGGATGTTCTAATCATATGTCAGGCATAAAATCAATATTTAGAGATATTGATGAGACTCACAAGTTGAATGTTAGACTTGGAGATAACAAGCAGATCCAAGTGGAAGGGAAAGGAACAATTGAGGTGAAGACAAATCAAGGAAAGGTAAAATACCTTGATAATGTTTTCTTTGTTCCTACTTTATCACATAACTTGTTGAGCATTGGACAATTAGTAAATGATGGATATTCAGTAATATTTGATGATGGTTCATGCACTATTAGAGATAAGAAATCTAGTTTGATTATAGTAAATGTTTGCATGACACAAAACAAGATGTTTCCACTTGATGTGTCAAATATTGAAAGACATGCGCTTATCACAACTCAAAAGAATGAGTCTAGTCTATGGCATTTAAGATATGGACACCTTAACATTAAAGGTTTAAGGTTGTTAAGTCAAAAAGGAATGTTTTTTGGATTGCCTAAGATTAAAACACTTGATGTATGTGAAGGATGTATTTATGGCAAACAAAGTAGAAAACCATTTCCTATTGGAAAAGCATGGAGAGCATCTAATTGTCTTGAATTAATTCATGCTGACTTATGTGGACCTATGAATACAAAATCATTTGGTGAAAGTCAATATTTTTTATTGTTTACGGATGATTATAGTCACATGAGTTGGGTATATTTTTTGAAATTGAAATCTGAAACATTTGATAATTTTTGAAAGTTTAAGGCACTTGTAGAAAGACAAAGTGGTAGATATATAAAGACACTTCAGACAGATAGAGGTGGTGAATTTTTATCTAATGAGTTTAGTTCTTTTTGTGAAGAAAATGGTATTCACAGAGAATTGACAGCACCATATACACCGGAGCAAAATGGTGTAGCTGAGCGTAAGAATCAGACTGTCGTTGAAATGGCAAGAAGTTTACTTAAAGGAAAACATCTTCCAAATCAGTTTTGGGCAGAAGCAGTTGCAACAGCAGTTTATTTGTTGAATATTTCACCAAAAAGGCTGTTATGAATCGAACTCCTTTTGAGGCTTGGTATGGTATAAAACCAAGTGTTAGACATCTAAGAATTTTTGGTTGTATTGCTTATGCTTTGGTGAATTCACAAAATCATCACAAGCTTGATGAAAAATCAAAGAAATGCATTTTAATTGGTTATTCTTTATAATCTAAAGTATATCGATTATATAATACTGTTAGTGGCAAAGTTATTATTAACAGAAATGTTATGTTTGATGAAAGGGCAAGTTGGAATTGGGAGACCAATAAAGGTGAAACACAAATGCAGATTCCAACAGAACTAGACACTCCGCAGAATCAAGTGACAGATCCTGCTCCAACAAATTCATCATCAACCTCACCCAATAGCAGTTTAAATTCGGATTCCTCAGATGAAACCCCTCCAAGAAATTTCAGATCACTGACAGAAATTTATAACTCAACATTTGCTTTGTTTATTTCAGATCCGACAACTTTTGATGAAGCAGTTAAAAAAGAGGAATGGAGAAAAGCAATGAAGAGGAAATCAAGTCAACTGAGAAGAATGAAACTTGGGAGCTAATGGATCTACCGAAAGAAAAGAAAGTGATTGGGTTAAAATGGATGTTCAAAACAAAATTTAAATGCAAATTATTTGGTTTCACTGATAGTGATTGTGTAGGAGCTTTAAAAAGTACTTCAGGCAAGTGGAGCCATCACAATGAAGTATTATGGAACGGATGAACAAGTTGCGGATATCCTCACCAAATCACTTCCGCTTCGAAAGCATATTTATCTTATGTCGTGAATTAGTGTATGCAACTATGAATCAAGGGGGAGTGTTGAGATATGATTCATAGTTATCTATCTAGATTGTTATCATGATCTAGTGGTTACATGATGATTTCAATAACCACTTCAATCATGATCTAGTAGTTATAAGGTGGTTTCAATAACTACCTTATGATCTAGTAGTTATAGGGTGGTTGTCATTAGGTCCTATAAATAGGACCGTAGTTCATCTAGCAAGAGATAGAGAGAAAGAGACAGATAGATAGAGAGTATGTGTGCACTTGGTATCTTGTAAGTGTTCCTCCTGCTTTTAATACTACATCAGTTTTCTTGAGTCGAAAGGATTCTTTTTACTCGTATCGTAGTATTCTGTTTTTTCTTGCTCCTCCATCCCCAACATCTATTGCCGGGAGAGATGATATGTTTCTTCTCCAAAACTAAATGATCATGTGTTTGTGTTCAAATTAGGTGCCGAGCTATTGGAGCCGAGGATTTCATCATCAAACCTCTCCACACTAATGACGTTCTGAGACTGAGAGGCTGCGCTCAAATAGGACTGCCGCCGCCATCGTCGTCTTCCAAGGCGGGCACCAAGAGGAAAATGACAATCAAGTTGATGGCTGAGAGCGGCGGCGGTGGCTCGGAAAGACGACGGCCGCGCCTTACCGGGCTGGCGATGACGTGATAGCAATCATCGGCATCGAACAAGCGTCATAGGAAGCCTCTCATATTGTAATTACAATGTAATGCCTACCACGCGTTCTCGAGTGAGTTTGTTTGCTTGTGTGTAAGTGGATGGATCATCTGCGATTCAACTGTTCTTGCTTTGCTCTTCAAATGCTGTCCTAATTAAGCTTCTTGAAAGCTCGACATATGTTGTTCTAATCAGTCAAACCGAGGCCGTAGCAGCTTCCCAAGATACAAAAGTCCTCGTTTTGAGCTGTCCGTTGATGTGAGTCGTACTCGTCAAACTTGTTCTGTTCGTGTGAATCTATTCAAAATCGTCCAACATTCTGCCTGCCTGTGTAGGGGTTGACGGTATGATGTTTGCCGCTTCTAACAAAGTGAGCTAACCCCATGAATTGTTTCCTAGGGAGCTAAAAGATATAACAAATATTTATCATTGACTTAGCATAATCTATATGCATGTTATTCGTTTATTAACTACTTGATATATTCAATCACACGTATTTATGGTCAGATTTATGGAACCAAAACACGAGAGAGAATGGTGGAGCGATGGTTTGGCAAAGTCAAGAAGTTGGCCTTTCTAAGAACAACCTTTGAAGAGAAAACGTTTGAACACACAACTTCTTTTTTGTTCCTTCACATAAAATTGGTGTTGCGTTTTTCGTGTGCATTGCAGTGATCTCACGTTTTTATTTGCTGGTCGTTTGGTCAAACTGGCAAGGAGGGTTCTGTTCTGAATCTTATGATGGCGTCATACGGAATCGTCGGCCCCAACCGAACTTTGACGTCCAACTTCCTCATGCATGCATGCACGAAGCCTCAATACACGAGTAGTTTACCGACTTGGGTGGCTACTTGCCATGCAGTATCGTATACTTGTACGAATTGGAATACATGGTCATGCGTGTTTCCTCTCTTGTGCTGCATCCATACGGCACTGCAAGACTTCAAGCACACGTGACGGATTGGCATGACACGTTTGGTCCACGGCGTGTTACTCGATTTCGTACTCGGGTAACGTGTGAAACGTCCAGGACAGAGCGGAAGGGTTCACATAAGTCACGGGGGCCCCACTTGTGAGAGAGAGAGAGGATGTGACAGAGTTGGGGACGGAATTTATTGTAGTTCTGTTACCATTTTGACTAAATAAGCGTCGGATTTCGCATATTGGTCTACCACGTGACGTCACCTCATTCGTGCTCTGTCGCAGTCCATATATCCGAGCTCGAATCCTCTCGTCTCCTCCAACTCGCTCTCTCGCGGCTCCGGAGGCCTTCACCCGAGACGAGCTCGTCTAAAAGGCAGAAATGTCGCCCGCCGCAGTGGCTCCCCCCCTCTCGCGCACCAAGCGATTCGTCATCGCCGCCGTTTCCGCCATCAACGACGCCGCTTGCCGCTCCGACGGCACCGTCAACCGCCGCCTTGTGTCGCTCCTCGACGCCCGTGTCGCCGCCTCCGCCAAACCCTTTCGTGGCGTCCGCACTGCCGACGTCCCCGTTGACCTCTCCCGTGATCTGTGGTTCCGACTTTTCGTCCCCTCTTCCGTTTCTGATGGCGAACGGCTTCCCGTCATCGTCTTCTTCCACGGAGGCGGGTTCGCATTCCTGTCCCCCGACTCCTACCTCTTCGACGACGTGTGCCGCCGGTTCTGCCGCACGGTCCACGCCGTCGTGGTATCCGTCAACTACCGGCTCGCGCCGGAGCACCGGTGCCCGGCGCAGTACGAGGACGGGGTTCACGTGCTTCGCTTCCTGGACGGCGGCGGTCTCTTGTACGCTGACCCCTCCGCTGCTGATCTTGCCGACCTATCCAGCTGCTTCCTCGTGGGCGACTCCGCCGGCGGAAACATCGTCCACCACGTAGCCCGGCGCTGGGCAGCGGACGCCGACGGCGGGTGGAAGAGGCTGCGACTGGCGGGAATGGTGCTGATCCAGCCCTACTTCGGTGGCGAGGAGCGCACAGAGGCTGAGCTGAGGCTGGTCGGTGCACCGCTGGTGTCGGTGGAGAGGACGGACTGGCTGTGGCGGGCGTTCCTTCCGGAGGGAGCGGACCGGGACCACGAGGCGTCGAACGTGTTCGGGCCGCGGGCGGTGGGGGAGCTCGAGGAGGCTCTGCCGGCGGCGATGGTGGTGGTAGGGGGCTTCGACCCGCTGCAGGACTGGCAGCGGAGGTACTACAAGGGGCTGAGGGCGAGGGGCAAGTCGGCGCGGCTGGTGGAGTACCCGGAGGCCTGCCACTCCTTCTACGCCTTCCCTGATCTGAAGCAATCCACAGTGCTCATGGAGGAGATCAAGAGCTTCGTCGACAGCCACCGATCTCGGAAGGAGGAGGACGGAGAATGAAGTGGTGGTGGTGACAAGCACAGTAATATTGAAGAATGGTAGTTGTTTATTCAGTGAATATAACAGTAATTGTGATTGCACATTATTCCTTTTAATGTATAAAAAGATATGAGCCGGCTGTTTACACAAGTTATTCATCATAAATAAAGCTCTTTTTTTTTATTGAAGCAAACATAATTGATGCGATCTCATCTTTTGTTTCTGATAGAAACGAGAAAGATGTGAGTTGACTATTTATACCAGTTGTTGAACATAAATAATTTGAAAACAAATATAATTATTGTGATCTCATTTTTGTTTGGGATAGAAATGAAACGAAAGGATTCCAAATATATGGGCGCTTCCTTCTCAAAGAGTACATAGTTTGACAAAATCCAAATGCAGATGATACAAGTGACGTAGAGCCGATGGATTAATTTGAGACGTAGTTAGAAGTTGATATTAATTTTAAGAGCAATATTGAAACATCAAATGATCTTCCAACCCGTCCAAGGTTTATTATTCTGGTGGTGACTTATCTGAAGATGTCTACCTACAAATGCAAGTAAAATTAAGCGAGACGTGACATGCAAGGAGCTTATTCTTCTCGCGGGCCGCACGAGAGAAAGATTGTCGGATGGCCGCCAAACTTGTCCTCAAGTAAAACGTGCGACTTGTGGAGGCATGCATCCATGAATAGAGGAGGTCTGGTTCACGTCCCGACTTTAGTCAGGATTTAGCTTACCGGAAGCTGACTTGTCCAACGACAAAGGGATAGCAGCGTATTCGCACGCCGATATCACCACACGTGGTGAGTTAAGTCGTTCCATGAAAGCGGGCGTGTGTTCCCGTCGATGGACGGGTTCAAGTAATGTATCACACACTGTCGAAGAAAAAGGACGAAACAGCATTCTCTAACCAACGTATGTCGATAACATTCACGTAGGAGATCTAATTTGATTTGCATACGAGAGGTGAAGCAGAACTTTAGAGATGGAAATATTAATGACCATCTCACTTTGACCACTAGTCATTCGAATCATATGACAGGAGGATACATATAGGGTTGTCTATCATTTCACGTTCTATGAAGCATGGTTTGACATTGCATGTGATCTCAAGTGTGTGTTCGCCAATGTTGTGCTGTTCCTATGATGCTTGATTGATATAAAGATGCCAAGTTACTTCTGTTCTTGATTTTGAAACTGATAGTTTTGATTTCTATACAAACGGTTCAAATCATCAAGCTAGTTTGATTCCAATTCGAATCGAACTATGGTCTGTTAATCCAAGACGATGGAGTTGTATTCAAATCATTTCTACTCACTATGCACACACGAACATTCTCATCTAATTCCAACCTGATAAGGGTAAAAATGGCGATGTGACATGCCATGACGTCAGCCATGAACCACACCCTGCCCGAGGAAGTCGACATTAACACCTAACTCAAGGTTGGTTCTTCACGCCACGCCAACCCCATGTCAAACGCTATCAGCTTGCCTCCTGCAAGCAGCCACATCAGGTAACATCAAACTCATCTATAAATACCACAAAGTTCTAAACGAACTAGGGGGGAGGGGAAAAAAGGCACAACGCACTCAGAGGCAACTCAGAGGCGACACTATCTGCAGGTGCGAGATAGTGTCGCCTCTTCCCGGCGCTGCGGTGGAGCTTCCTCCCGACCCGACCCGCCGACCCGACCTCCCGACCCGACGCCCCGACCCGAACCATCGTGCTCGGCCACCGAGAAACCCCGAGGGACGTCGCCCGAGATCCTCGACATCCGGACCCCCGAACCAAGCCGCGTCGGTCCCGAGGCCATGGCTTTAACAGATGCCCTCCGCATCACAACCCATAAACTATATGGAATTACTCGCTCTCACACATCTATCAATTATGTTGTGGAACACACAAACTCGTTGAAACTTCGTTATCCTTTCTCTTTCGAGAACAAATCATCAGGTGAAGAAGTTTGAACAGGAAGGTGGTTTAGCAAAACGTGTACAACAATCATTAAGCATCGTAAGAGACAATTCTAACTCTTGAAACCAAGTCGATTTAGTACGCACGCAACTTCTATTCCATGACCAGTGCAAGTAAGCTAAGCTGCTCCCCCAATGTATTCGTATGCCCCACTTCCGAACCAATCACCCATTGGTTAAGCATCGTTCGGTCAAAGTCGTGTTCTGAAAACTGCGATGGAATGGTATGCAATCGATCGACAATACCAATCCAACTTTGCATTAGAGCCTTATTTCGTCTCCCACGTCGTCGATATGGCGTGAGTTGAGTACGAGGAGGTGAAGCACACGTTAAGCGGGGATCGAGATCGATATCGATGTGTGTCTCCGAGTTGGAGGTTGTGGCGAGATCGATGTCGACACACGTTAACTCGGTTCGTTTTGATCATATTTGACCGGGCGTCGTTGACTTCTGTCGGGTTGACGCCATTGCTCTTTCTCGTTACCCCATTTATGATCTCAAATTTCTTCTCCTTCTATGTTGTTTGATAACTTAGTTTTTTACTCTTTCTTTTAATTGTTTAAAATTATTAAAATAATTATTATTAATGATAAAAAAAACTAAAAATAAAATTTAATAAAAATTATAAATAAAAAATTAAATACTTTTAATTACTCTTTTCTATACGAATCTTAGTAATGGACAAAACATAAGAACTCTTCCTTCTCCTCAAGATTAATTCATATATTATAAATAATGATCTTTTTTATAATTTTTTATAAAATATTTTATTTGAAAATTTAATAGAAAATCACTTGTTTTAGACTTTCGCTATAGAGTAACCCAATTTGGGGTTTTATTTTTCTCCTTGAGGGCAATATTCAACTCTTTGATGATTGTAATGATTGGACTTTGGATTGATTTAAACAAATTAAATTTATAACAATTGATGCTACCAAACAAATATAACTAAATTTTACCCCCCAAAAAAAACAACTCTGGCTAATGATAAAACAATTATAAACTAATAGCCAAGATTTCTTGCATTTAATGTACCAAGAATATGATAAATATCAAAGAATAATAATTAATAATGTTTCATTTTATTATTTTACTAAAAATAATCATAAAATGGTAGTTTTGGGAGGTTTTGGGCAAACCTGTATTTTTCAACTCTGATCTAACACATATTATTCAAAAAATATATCTAAGCAGTAAAATCATAACTACAAGAATTAATTATGAAAATTGTAGTATTACATGTATATGTTGCTTAAATAATATTATAGTCTACAGTATAGAGGGACACATATTGAAGTGTTCTTCATTAATCTGCAGTAAATGTTTTGTCAGTAACACATATAACTCATTTAGATTTTTACAAAAATCTTAAACTGTATTTTTTTATTATTATTTTCTAGTGCAAATATTTATCGTAAAACATGCTAAAAGCAAATCAAATACTTAAAATAAAATTTAATTCGTTAATGCATCAAGAAAATCACGTAAAATCATTTATCATAAGTTTATGTTGAAAATTATAAGAATTGACGCACTTTAAACAACAAATTATTGGAGTAAAATAGATTCTATGCATTTTAAATTTAGTTATTATTATTTTCCCTTATATTAAAAGGAAACTAACTGAAGGATCGACTAGATACTTTTGCCAAAATATTCTAATTTCTAGATTCTTGATTTCTAATATTTAATACTGATTTATTAATTAGAGATATTCTCAATGAAATAATTGTAGTGGGCATAAAATTTATAATTATATATTTGCTATACAAAAAAATCTTAACATTTAGAATCAAAATCAAATAACAATATATTAAATTTATGATATGTACCTTTCAATACTATTCAATAAATCCTTATATAATATATAGGCATATCACCATTCGGTCCAAAAGTTACAACGATACAAATAAAAATTAGACTTGCATTATCCTTTGTTCTTATCTTTCCCTAAACTGAGTGATGCATTAGGGACCAAAAAAGATTAAGAATTGATCTGTAATCTCAATAACTAGTTAATTCATTCTTAAGATGTTATGTCTTTACAGCAAAAACAATTAGGATAATAATTAAAAGAACCTCTGTTAAAATTATCTTCTAATGAATCCTATTATAATTAGATTTTCTTTATATTGATAGATAATAATTATTAAATTTTAATTAGATCTATAATATATCTTACGTATGACCACATAATATAATAAATAGTATTTTAAATTTTATTAATTTACATAAATCAAGAGAGTGTCTTAATACTATCAATTTAATTTAGAATAATTCTTGAAAAAGATAGATTTTAGAATCTCATGATTTTTTTTTAATTGATTGCCACATCACAATGAAACCTTTTGTTTTTGCTTGCTTTTCTTATGTCAACATCATTCCACTTACTAATAAAGTATATACAAAGTATATACTAACTAAGGAACTTAATAATGTCACAATTATTAAGTTCCTTAGTTAGTGGACATTCATCTCTTTTGATGATATCTAATACATACCACTAAGCTAAAATTTTTAAGTTCAAATATAATAATATATTCATCAAATTTTAATATAGATATAATTTAGAGAAAATATCAAAACATTAAGCGATCGACACCTTAGCGTCATATGATCAATACTTTAGTGCCACATGATCGATATTGCTAAGACGACACCTGAACACTATATGGTCGATACCTATCATGTGACTGAAACCTTACAATATAGTTTACATGTGATTGGCACATGATATTGACTTTTGACTTGGGATTTATCCATGATATTACAATAGCAACATCCTTTCTGATTTGTCCCAAACGGTTTTATATCAATATTTAAAACGATGTCTTCCTTCATCCCAAATTATGAAGTCTTTATCTGCTTGGGTTTGACTAAACAAACCAAGTATATATGGAGCCCAACCTCTTGAATCTATCATTACTGTTTCGACTCTTAACAAACCCAACCTTTAAAATCTGTCATTGATCCTTCACGCTTCTTCTGTCTTTGTTGACTCAGTCCCGTTTTACTAAATATGTCTAAATTAGATACTTCGATGCATTATCCTTTGTTCTTATCTTTCACTAAACAAAGTAATGCATTAGGGACCAAAAAAGATTAAGAATTGAACTGTAATATCAATAATTAGTTAATTCATTCTTAAGATGTCATGTTATATGACAGCAAAATATTTATTATAATAATTAAGAGAGTCTCCATTAAGATTATCTCCTAATAAATCTTATTATAATTAGATTTTCTTTATATTGATAGATAATAATTATCAAATTTTAATTAGATCTATAATATATCTTACGTATGACCACATAATATAATAAATAGTATTTTAAATTTTGTTAATTTACATAAAACAAGAGAGTGTCTTAATACTATCAATTTAATTTAGAATAATTCTTGAAAAAGATAGATTTTAGAATCTCATGATTTTTTTTAATTGATTGCCACATCACAATGAAACCTTTGCTTGCTTTTGTTATGTCAGCATCATTCCACTTACTAATAAAGTATATACATGAGGTAATGTCACAATTATTAAGTTCTTTAGTTAGTGGACATTCATCTCTTTTGATGTGTGATAGGATATCTAATACATACCACTAAGCTAAAATTTTTAAGTTCAAATATAATAATAATATATTCATCAAATTTTAGTATAGATATAATTTAGAGAACATATCAAAACATTAAGCGATCGGCACCTTAGCATCATATGATCAATACTTTAGTACCATATGATCGACATTGTTAGGATGACACCCGAACACTATATAGTCATACCTTACCATTATATGATCGATACCGAAATCTTACCACATAGTTTACATGTGATTGGCACATGATATTGACTTTTGACTTGGGATTTATCCATGATATTACAACAACGGCATCCTTTCTGATTTGTCCCAAACGGTTTTATATCGACATTTAAAACGACTTCTTCCTTCATCCCAAATTATGAAGTCTTTATCTGCTTGGGTTTGACTTAACAAACAGAGTATATATGGAGCCCAACCTCTCGAATCTATCATTACTGTTTTGACTCTTAACAAACCCAACCTCTGAAATCTGTCATCGATCCTTCCCGCTTCTTCTGTCTTTGCTGACTCGGTCCCCTTTTACTAAATTTGTCTAAATTAGATACTTCGACGCAAACAGACTGACTGCCCCCCACGCTTCATTTCTCTCCTTCCAAGATGGAATATCAGATTCCTTTAGATCTTTCACGGACGCCAACACAATGCCCCTCTGCTTCGATGCCGAGCTCTTGGTTTCCATCGACGATGACCAGTTGTTGAAGAAGAAGAAGAAGAAGCAGAAGCAGAAGGTGGCGGAGTGAGGGCTCGCACAAGGTATTCCGCTGTTCGATCATAAAAAGGTTTTGGATGGTTCGTTTCGTTTCGTAGTTTCACCATTTTATTCGAATTAATCACACGATGGGTTTTGGGTCCATGAAATCAGATGAGATGTCTTCACACTTGGTGTCCATAGGATTTGGCATCGACAACTCTTTGATCTGAATGACTCAGAGTTGTCTTATTTGCGTTCCATTATTTTGTATGGAGGGGTTCTGATCCCACATACAGCAACAACAACACTTGTCGTGGGTTCCGTGAAGGTCCTTCTAGCGCAAGTAAATGTTGAGTGGAGTTCGAGTCATACACGGAAAGCCATCTCTTTTGAGCCAGTGTGTATCAATCAGTTTGAAACCTTGCTCTTTCCTCTACCCCTTTCCCTTTCGTTCCCATCTTACTCACCACATACAAGAACTGAAACGAGCTCACCAACATGTAACCTCTCCAGATTTGGTCCTCACAAGAATCTTACCAACTTAGATGTGAGTATTTAACCCTCTCTCTCTCTCTCTCTCTCTCTCTCTCTCTCTCATCTTTGAAGTACTGTGTTAGTTGTTTAGCGAACGTAGAGACATCTGGATTAAGCTACTGCAAAAAAAAGGAAAAAAGAAATCCTTACTGGAACATCTGGATTTAGTTGTTTAGTGGTAACTACCTCACTTCATCATATCACCTATGATTGAGTTAAATGAAGGAACTACCTTATAGCTTCTAGATCATGGGTCACTATTTAGAACATGCCTATAACTATTTAGAAGATAATAACTACCTAAATAACTACTATGAATCAATTCTCAGCACTCCCCCTTGATTCATAGTTACATACACTAATTTACGACATTAAATAAACATGCTTTTAAATTTGAAGCGGCTTGGTGAGGATATCCGTAACTTATTTATCTGTTCCACAATACTTGATTGCTATGGCTCTATTTACTATAAGATCCTGGATGAAATGATAGCGTATCTTTATATGCTTCGTTCTTCCATGAAATGTTAGATTCTTCGTCATTGCAATTGTGGCTTTGTTATCACAAAATATTTTCGTTGCTTCTTTTTGTTCTTAATGAAGATCTTCCAGAAGTCTTATAAGTCATATTACTTGACAAGCTGCTGATGTTGCGGTAACATATTTTGCTTTCAATATTGATAACGTAATTGTTACTTGCTTTTCTGAACTCCAAGATATAGCTCCTGATTGGAGGCTAAAAATATTACCTGAATTACTTTTTCTATCATCTAAAGCTCATACCTATTCACTATCAACGAAACAAAATAATTTATATTTAAAATTATGAGAATACCAAATACCATAATTTGTAGTTCCAGCAATATAACGTAGAATTATTTTAACAACTCTGAGATGATGTTTGCTTGGGCTATGCGTAAACTTGGATACTACACCAACAAAGAAGGTAATATCTGGTCGAGTATGAGTTAGATAAATCAAACCTCCAACCAAACTTTTATAGTATCTTCAATTTGTCAAACATATATCATCTTCAAGTTTCAATTTCTCATTTACATTCATGGGTGTTGTTCCAACTTTGCAATTAATCGTATTAGATTTTTTGAGTAGATCCATTGCATTCTTTCTTCATGAAATAAAAACTATATTTGATCCTTGCTTCACTTCCAACCCAAAAAAATAGTGTAATAGACCTAGATCAGACATTTCAAACTTATTCATCATGCATATTTTAAATTCTACTATAAAAGAGTTAGATGAACCCATATATATAATATCATCAACATAAATGCAAACCATCAGAATATTATGTTTACCTTCCTTTTTTAGATAAAGAGTAGGTTCGTTATTACTCCTCTTAAATCCATTTTGATGAAAATAATAATTAATTTTATTATACCATACCCTAAGAGCTTGTTTAAGCCCATAAAGATCTTTCTTTAGCTTATACACCTTTTCTTTATATTCTTTAACCAAAAACTTTCAGGTTGAGTAACAAAAATCTCTTCATGTAAATCTCCGTTTAAAAACACAAATTTCACATCAAATTGATAAACATGCCAACTCAAGTGAGCTGCGAAGTCAAAAAAGTTCTCACAATTTCGAATCTAGCATCCGGAGAAAAAGTATCATCAAAATCAATACCTTGTTGCTGTGAATATCCTTTTGCTATAAATCGAGCCTTATGCTTTTGGATATTTCTATCTACATTAAACTTTGTTTTGAACACCCATTTTAATCCAATAGTTTTTTTTTTTTTCTTTCGGTAGATCTATTAGCTCTCAAGTTTCATTTTTCTCAATTTATTTAATTTCCTCCTTCATTGCATTTCGTCATTCCTCTTTTTCAACTACTTCCTCAAAATTCATAGGATCTGAAATAAATAAAGTAAATGTTGAGTCATAAATTTCTATTAGTAATCTGAATTTTCCTGGAGGGGTTTCACTAGAAGAATCAGAGTCGAGCATCTTCCACCCGCCGTCGGCGTCCGCTGCCAAGTGTCGGGCTACGTGGTGGACGATGTTTCCGTCGGCGGAATCACCCACGAGGAAGCAGCTCGATAGGTCGGCAAGATCTGTAGCGGAGGGGTCAGCGTACAAGAGGTCGCCGCCGTCCAGGAAGTGGAGCACATGAACCCCGTCCTCGTACTGCGCCGGGCACCGGTGCTCCGGCGCGAGGCGGTAGTTGACGGATAAGGCCCTGTTACTCTTATGTTCTCTTTCCCAATCTTTTAAGCATTTTCGTGATACTTTGATTTATGGAAAAGAAACAGTTTCGTATCAAGAAATTAAATCTGCACTGAAATCTAAGGAGCAGATAGACAGGAATATCACTGGGGAAAGTAGAGGGAATCAGGCTGAGGGTCTGGTTGTCAGGGGTAAAATGGATAAAAGAGAATTTGACAGTAGTAGATCTAAATCTAGATCTAAATCCAGACGTAGAAATTTGGAATGCAGATATTGTCATAAAATGGGGCACATTAAGACTGATTGCTTTAAATTAAAAAATAAATTAAAGCAAAATGGAAAACTTGTTGAGAAAACTACTGAGTCCGCTGAAGCTAGTGTAGCATCTGATGAGAATGTTGAAAATATTTTCTTTGCTACTGATGACAGGACGATGTCTAAAAATGAATGGATTTTAGATTCGGGTTGTTCTTATTACATGTGTCCTAATAGGGATTTGTTTTCCACATATGAATCTTGTAATGATGGAATTGTTTTGATGGGCAATAATGCCGCATGTGATGTTGTTGGTAGAGGCACAGTCCGAATTAAAATGCATGATGGTATTGTGAGGACGCTCACTAATGTTAGACATGTTCCTGATTTAAAAAAGAATCTCATCTCTTTAGGCACCCTAGAGGCCCTTGGGTGTAAATACACAACTGAAGGTGGAGTTATGAAAGTTTCTAGAAGTGCTCTTGTTGTTATGAAAGCTTGTAGGTCTGGTAGCTTGTATATTCTGTAGGGAACTACTGTCACAGGTTCGGTTGTAGTTTCGTCATCATCATTGTCTGATTTTGACATCACCAAATTATGGCATATGCATTTGGGTCATATGAGCGAAAAAGGTTTGAGTATATTGAGCAAAAAGGGTCTACTTTGCGGATAGAGTACTGACCACTTGATTTTTGTGAACACTGCATTTTTGGAAAGTAGAAAAGAGTCAGCTTCACTTCTCCGGCAGTTCAGAAAACGAAAGGTACTCTTGACTATATTCATTCAGACCTTTGGGGTCTAGCTCATGTTCAGTCTAAGGGTGGTGCTAGGTATATGTTGACTTTCATTGACGACTATTCCAGGAAAGTTTGGGTTTATTTTTTAAAGCATAAAAATGATATTTTTCTAACCTTTAAACAACGGAAGGCTTTGATTGAGAAACAAACAGGTAAATAGATTAAGCGGCTTCGAACAGATAATGGCATGAAATTTTGTGAATGTGACTTTGAAGAATTCTACAAAAATGAAGGAATTGTTCGGCATCGCACTGTTAGGATGACACCTCAACAAAATGGTGTGGCCGAACGTATGAACAGAATACTCTTGGAGAGAACAAGGTGTATGATCTCAAATGCAGGGTTGACAAAGGACTTTTGGGCAGAGGCGATTAATATGGCATGTTACGTTGTCAACCGTGCTCCTTCTGCAGCACTTGACTTTAAAACTCCGGAGGAAGTTTGGTCAGGTACTCCTGCTGATTACTCTGATTTTAAAATTTTTGGGTGTCCAGCATACATGCATGTAAATGAAGGAAAATTAAAGCCTCGGACTAAAAAGTGCATTTTCCTTGGGTATGCTTCTGGGGTGAAAGGATACAGATTATGATGTTCTGATCCCAAATCTTCAAAATTTATAATCAGTAGAGATGTTACTTTTGATGAATTATCTATGTTATCTTCCAAAGAGGAATCTACTAGTTGTACAAATGATAGTGCGCAGAAGCAGGTAGAGCTTGAGATTTGTAGTTCAGATTATTTTAAGTCGAACTCTTCTACTCAAAGAATGCTAGTAGGTGGTCCCGAGTCTACTGACGCAGATAATCCAGAGAAAGAGCAATATTCCATAGCCAAGGATAGATCACGGAGAGATATTCGACCACCACAAAGATTTACAAATTTGGTTGCATATGCTTTGTCTGTTATAGAAGAGACAAGTGAAGTTGGTGAGCCTACTTCCTACTCAGATGCAGTTTCTTGTGATAATTCCGCTAAGTGGTTGATTGCGATAAATGAAGAAATTGAATCTCTTCATCGGAATAGAACTTGGGATCTTGTGAAGCCGCCTTCGGGTAAGAAAATTGTTGGATGCAAATGGGATATCATTGCTGAGAGAAAGGTCCTTGTTCAGAAAATTCATACGAAGGACAATCTAGCTGATATGCTTACGAAGCCTCTTCCGGTTTACAAGTTCAAGCAGTGCTTGGACTTGGTTGGTGTTTATTGTTGGTGATTGCCCATTGAGGTTTTTATGAAGAAGGTGGAGTAAGTTTTGTTGGGACATGCCAAGGTGGAGATTTGTTAATTTGGCAAGTCCCATAGTCCCACATCGGGAAAATTAGGTTTGTTGTCTCGTATTGGAACTATAAATAAGGGTCTGAGCTTTTAAGTCAGATGCACCACAAGTGGCACTACAAGAAAACCTAAGTATTTACTTTGGTTTAAGTCCACACTCCATTAAATAGTTTGGACTTATAGTTTGAGTTTTTCTTGTTTAGTATTTTCGGATGTTTTATGGCCTAAGAACATCTTCTTAAGACATTTGTAATAGTCTCTTTTCATAGTAGTGATTTGCTCATCTTTCGTCCGTGAATGTAGGTCAAAGTTAATTGACCGAACCACGTAAATCTGGTGTTCTTGTCATTTTTATCTTTTCGCTTTATTGTCTTTGTTGTGTTGCCAAAATTAACTTGTGATAAATTTCCTAAGGCTAGCTCTAACAAAAGAAACCAATGGTTTGTGCATTGCTGAATGAGATGTGGTCGTTCTATTGTCGGGAGAGATGATATGTTTCTCCTCCAAAACTAAATTTTCTTCTCCAAAACTAAATGATCATGCGTTTGCGTTCAAATTAGGTGCCGAGCTATTGGAGCCGAGGATTTCATCATCAAACCTCTCCACACTAATGACGTTCTGAGACTGAGAGGCTGCGCTCAAACAGGACTGCCGCCGCCATCGTCGTCTTCCAAGGCGGGCACCAAGAGGAAAATGACAATCAAGTTGATGGCTGAGAGCGGCGGCGGTGGCTCGGAAAGACGACGGCCGCGCCTTACCGGGCTGGCGATGACGTGATAGCAATCATCGGCATCGAACAAGCGTCATAGGAAGCCTCTCATATTGTAATTACAATGTAATGCCTACCACGCGTTCTCGAGTGAGTTTGTTTGCTTGTGGTGTAAGTGGATGGATCATCTGCGATTCAACTGTTCTTGCTTTGCTCTTCAAATGCTGTCCTAATTAAGCTTCTTGAAAGCTCGACATATGCTGTTCTAATCAGTCAAACCGAGGCCGTAGCGGCTTCCCAAGATACAAAAGTCCTCGTTTTGAGCTGTCCGTTAATGTGAGTCGTACTCGTCAAACTTGTTCTGTTCGTGTGAATCTATTCTAAATCGTCCAACATTCTGCCTGCCAGTGTAGGGGTTGACGATATGATGTTCGCCGCTTCTAACAAAGTGAGCTAACCCCATGAATTGTTTCCTAGGGAGCTAAAAGATATAACAAATATTTATCATTTACTTAGTATAATCTATATGCATGTTATTTGTTTATTTAGCTACTTGATATATTTAATCACACGTATTTATGGTCAGATTTATGGAACCAAAACACGAGAGAGAATGGTGGAGCGATGGTTTGGCAAAGTCAAGAAGTTGGCCTTTCTAAGAACAATCGTTGAAGAGGAAACGTTTGAACACACTTCTTCTTTTTCTTTTCCTTCACATAAAATTGGGGTTGCGTTTTTTGTGTGCATTGCAGTGATCACACGTTTTTATTTGCTGGTCGTTTGGTCAAACTGGCGAGGAGGGTTCTGTTCTGAATCTTATGATGGCGTCATACGGAATCGTCGGCCCCAACCGAACTTTGACGTCCAACTTCCTCATGCATGCATGCACGAAGCCTCAATACACGAGTAGTTTACCGACTTGGGTGGCTACTTGCCATGCAGTATCGTATACTTGTACGAATTGGAATACATGGTCATGCATGTTTCCTCTCTTGTGCTGCATCCATGCGGCACTGCAAGACTTCAAGCACACGTGACGGATTGGCATGACACGTTTGGTCCACGGCGTGTTACTCGATTTCGTACTCGGGTAACGCGTGAAACCTCCAAGACAGAGCGGAAGGGTTCACATAAGTCACGGGGGGCCCCACTTGTGAGAGAGACAGAGAGAGGATGTGACAGAGTTGGGGACGGAATTTATTGCAGTTCTGTTACCATTTTGACTAAATAAGCGTCGGATTTCCTATATTGGTCTAACACGTGACGTCACCTCATTCGTGCTCTCTCGCAGTCCATATATCCGTGCTCGATTCCTCTCGTCTCCTCCAACTCGCTCTCTCGCGGCTCCCGAGGCCTTCACCCGAGACGAGCTCGTCTAAACAGCAGAAATGTCCCCCGCCGCAGTGGCTCCCCCCCTCTCGCGCACCAAGCGGTTCGTCATCGCCGCCGTTTCCGCCATCAACGACGCCGCTTGCCGCTCAGACGGCACCGTCAACCGCCGCCTCGTGTCGCTCCTCGACGCCCGTGTCGACGCTTCCGCCAAACCCTTTCGTGGCGTCCGCACTGCCGACGTCCCCGTTGACCTCTCCCGTGATCTGTGGTTCCGACTCTTCGTTCCCTCTTCCGTTTCTGACGGCGAACGGCTACCCGTCATCGTCTTCTTCCATGGAGGCGGGTTCGCATTCCTGTCCCCCGACTCCTACCTCTTCGACGACGTGTGCCGCCGGATCTGCCGCACGGTCCACGCCCTCGTGGTATCCGTCAACTACCGCCTCGCGCCGGAGCACCGGTGCCCGGCGCAGTACGAGGACGGGGTTCACGTGCTTCGCTTTCTGGACGGCGGCGGTCTCTTGTACGCTGACCCCTCCGCTGCTGATCTTGCCGACCTATCCAGCTGCTTCCTCGTGGGCGACTCCGCCGGCGGAAACATCGTCCACCACGTAGCCCGGCGCTGGGCAGCGGACGCCGACGGCGGGTGGAAGAGGCTGCGACTGGCGGGAATGGTGCTGATCCAGCCCTACTTCGGTGGCGAGGAGCGCACAGAGGCTGAGCTGAAGCTGGTCGGTGCACCGCTGGTGTCGGTGGAGAGGACGGACTGGCTGTGGCGGGCGTTCCTTCCGGAGGGAGCGGACCGGGACCACGAGGCGTCGAACGTGTTCGGGCCGCGGGCGGTGGGGGAGCTGGAGGAGGCTCTGCCGGCGGCGATGGTGGTGGTAGGGGGCTTCGACCCGCTGCAGGACTGGCAGCGGAGGTACTACAAGGGGCTGCGGGCGAGGGGCAAGTCGGCCCGGCTGGTGGAGTACCCGGAGGCCTTCCACTCCTTCTACGCCTTCCCTGATCTGAAGCAATCCACAGTGCTCATGGAGGAGATCAAGAGCTTCGTCGACAGCCACCGACCTCGGAAGGAGGAGGACGGAGAATGAAGTGGTGGTGGTGACAAGCACAGTAATATTGAAGAATGGTAGTTGTTTATTCAGTGAATATAACAGTAATTGTGATTGCACAGTATTCCTTTTAATATATAAAAAGATATGAGTGGGCTGTTTATACAAGTTATTCATCATAAATAAAGTTCTTTTTTTTTTTTTGTTTCTGATAGAAACGAGAAAGATGTGAGTTGACTATTTATACCAGTTGTTGAACATAAATAATTTGAAAACAAATATAATTATTGTGATCTCATTTTTGTTTGGGATAGAAATGAAACGAAAGGATTCCAAATATATGGGCGCTTCCTTCTCAAAGAGTACATAGTTTGACAAAATCCAAATGCAGATGATACAAGTGACGTAAAGCCGATGGATTAATTTGAGACGTAGTTAGAAGTTGATATTAATTTTAAGAGCAATATTGAAATATCAAATGATCTTCCAACCCGTCCAAGGTTTATTATTCTGGTGGTGACTTATCTTAAGATGTCTACCTACAAATGCAAGTAAAATTAAGCGAGACGTGACATGCAAGGAGCTTATTCTTCTCGCGGGCCGCACGAGAGAAAGATTGTCGGATGGCCGCCAAACTTGTACTCAAGTAAAACGTGCGACTTGTGGACGCATGCGTCCATGAATAGAGGAGATCTGGTTCACGTCCCGACTTTAGTCAGGATTTAGCTTACCGGAAGCTGACTTGGCCAACGACAAAGGGATAGCAGCGTTTTCGCACGCCAATATCACCACACGTGGTGAGTTAAGTCGTTCCATGAAAGCGGGCGTGTGTTCCCGTCGATGGACGGGTTCAAGTAATGTATCACACACTGTCGAAGAAAAAGGACGAAACAGCATTCTCTAACCAACGTATGTCGATAACATTCACGTAGGAGATCTAATTTGATTTGCATACGAGAGGTGAAGCAGAACTTTAGAGATGGAAATATTAATGACCATCTCACTTTGACCACTAGTCATTCGAATCATATGACAGGAGGATACATATAGGGTTGTCTATCATTTCACGTTCTATAAAGCATGGTTTGACATTGCATGTGATCTCAAGTGTGTGTTCGCCAATGTTGTGCTGTTCCTATGATGCTTGATTGATATAAAGATGCCAAGTTACTTCTGTTCTTGATTTTGAAACTGATAGTTTTGATTTCTATACAAACGGTTCAAATCATCAAGCTAGTTTGATTCCAATTCGAATCGAACTATGGTCTGTTAATCCAAGACGATGGAGTTGTATTCAAATCATTTCTACTCACTATGCACACACGAACATTCTCATCTAATTCCAACCTGATAAGGGTAAAAATGGCGATGTGACATGCCATGACGTCAGCCATGAACCACACCCTGCCCGAGGAAGTCGACATTAACACCTAACTCAAGGTTGGTTCTTCACGCCACGCCAACCCCATGTCAAACGCTATCAGCTTGCCTCCTGCAAGCAGCCACATCAGGTAACATCAAACTCATCTATAAATACCCCAAAGTTCTAAACGAACTAGGGGGGAGGGGAAAAAAGGCACAACGCACTCAGAGGCATCTCTTCCTCCAAAACCCTCTCCACATCGTTAACTTGATCGTCGGAGGGGTCGGGCCGAGCTCCCGGCCCGACCTGTGTGCAGGTGCAAGATAGTGTCGCCTCTTCCCGGCGCTGCGGTGGAGCTTCCTCCCGACCCGACCCGCCGACCCGACCTCTCGACCCGACACCCCGACCCGAACCACCGTGCTCGGCCACCGAGAAACCCCGAGGGACGTCGCCCGAGATCCCCGACATCCGGACCCCCGAACCAAGCCGCGTCGATCCCGAGGCCATGGCTTTAACAGATGCCCTCCGCATCACAACCCATAAACTATATGGAATTACTCGCTCTCACACATCTATCAATTATGTTGTGGAACACACAAACTCGTTGAAACTTCGTTATCCTTTCTCTTTCGAGAACAAATCATCAGGTGAAGAAGTTTGAACAGGAAGGTGGTTTAGCAAAACGTGTACAACAATCATTAAGCATCGTAAGAGACAATTCTAACTCTTGAAACCAAGTCGATTTAGTACGCACGCAACTTCTATTCCATGACCAGTGCAAGTAAGCTAAGCTGCTCCCCCAATGTATTCGTATGCCCCACTTCCGAACCAATCACCCATTGGTCAAGCATGGTTGGGGTCGGTCGTCACGTCGTTCGTGACTTGAGTCGAAGTTCGTGATCCTAATTTTGGTGTGCATTCAGTGCTGCTGTCGTTAGATTAGGTGGTCGTTCGGTCAAAGTCGTGTTCTGAAAACTGCGATGGAATGGTATGCAATCGATCGACAATACCAATCCAACTTTGCATTAGAGCCTTATTTCGTCTCCCACGTCGTCGATACGGCGTGAGTTGAGTACGAGGAGGTGAAGCACACGTTAAGTGGGGATCGAGATCGATATCGATGTGTGTCTCTGAGTTGGAGGTTGTGGCGAGATCGATGTCGACACACGTTAACTCGGTTCGTTTTGATCATATTTGACCAGGCGTCGTTGACTTCTGTCGGGTTGACGCCATTGCTCTTTCTCGATACCCCATTTATGATCTCAAATTTCTTCTCCTTCTATGTTGTTTGATAACTTAGTTTTTTTACTCTTTCTTTTAATTGTTTAAAATTATTAAAATAATTATTATTAATGATAAAAAAACTAAAATAAGATTTAATAAAAATTATAAATAAAAAATTAAATACTTTTAATTCGTCTATGACTCTTTTCTATACGAATCTTAATAATGGACAAAACATAAGAAGAGCTCTTCCTTCTCCTCAAGATTAATTCGTATATTATAAATAATGGTCTTTTTTTTATAAAATTTTATAAAATAATTTTTTTGAAAATTTAATAGAAAATCACTTGTTTTAGACTTTCGCTATAGAGTAATCCAATTTGGGGTTTTATTTTTCTCCTTGAGGGCAATATTCAACTCTTTGATGATTGTAATGATTGGACTTTGGATTGATTTAAACAAATTAAATTTATAACAATTGATGCTACCAAACAAATATAACTAAATTTTACCCAAAAAAAAAAAACAACTCTGGCTAATGATAAAACAATTATAAACTAATAGCCAAGATTTCTTGCATTTAATGTACCAAGAATATGATAAATATCAAAGAATAATAATTAATAATGTTTCATTTTATTATTTTACTAAAAATAATCATAAAATGGTAGTTTTGGGAGGTTTTGGGCAAACCTGTATTTTTCAACTCTGATCTAACACATATTATTCAAAAAAATATATCTAAGCAGTAAAATGATAACTACAAGAATTAATTATGAAAATTGTAGTATTACATGTATATGTTGCTTAAATAATATTATAGTCTACAGTATAGAGGGACACATATTATAGTGCTCTTAATTAATCTGTAGAAAATGTTTTGATAGTAACACATAGAACTCATTTAGATTCTTACAAAAATCTTAAACTGTATTTATTATTATTATTTTCTAGTGCAAATATTTATCGTAAAACATGCTAAAAGCAAATCAAATACTTAAAATAAAATTTAATTCATTAATGCATCAAGAAAATCACGTAAAATAACTTATAATAAGTTTATGTTGAAAATTATAAGAATTGACTCATTTTAAACAACAAATTATTGGAGTAAAATAGATTCTATGCATTTTAAATTTAGTTATTATTATTTTCCCTTATATTAAAAGGAAACTAACTGAAGGATCGACCAGATACTTTTGCCAAAATATTATAATTTCTAGATTCTTGATTTCTAATCTTTAATACTGATTTATTAATTAGAGATATTCTCAATGAAATAATTGTAGTAGGCATAAAATTTATAATTATATATTTGCTATACAAAAAATCTTAACACTAGAATCAAAATCAAATAACAATATATTAAATTTACGATGTGTACCTTTCAATACTATTCAATAAATCTTTATCTAATATATAGGCATATCATCGTCGGATCCAAAAGTTACAACGATACAAATAAAAACTAGACTTGCATTATCTTTTGTTCTTATCTTTCACTAAATTGAGTGATGCATTAAGGACAAAAAAAGATTAAGAATTAATCTATAATCTCAATAACTAGTTAATTCATTCTTAAGATATCATGTCTTTCTGTATATGACAGCAAAACATTTAGGATAATAATTACGAGAGTCTCCATTAAGATTATCTCGTAATGAATCTTATTATAATTAAAAAAAATTATATTGATAGATAATAATTATCAATTTTTAATTAGATCTATAATATATCTTACGTATGACCACATAATATAATAAATAGTATTTTAAATTTTGTTAATTTACATAAAACAAGAGAATGTCTTAATACTATCAATTTAATTTAGAATAATTCTTGAAAAAGATAGATTTTAGAATATCATGATTTTTTTTAATTGATTGCCACATCACAATGAAACCTCTGAGTGTTTTTGCTTGCTTTTGTTATGTCAGCATCATTCCACTTACTAATAAAGTATATACATGAGGTAATGTCACAATTATTAAGTTCCCTAGTTAGTGGTCATTCATCTCTTTTGATGTGTGATAGGATATCTAATACATACCACTAAGCTAAAATTTTTAAGTTCAAATATAATAATAATATATTCATCAAATTTTAATATAGATCTAATTTAGAGAACATATCAAAACATTAAGCGATCGGCACCTTAGCGTCATATGATCAATATTTTAGTACCACATGATCGACATTGCTAGGACGATACCTGAACACTATATGGTCGATACCTTACCATTATATGATCGATACCGTAACGTCACATGAAAACCTTACAATATAGTTTACATGTGATTGGCACATGATATTGACTTTTGACTTGAGATTTATCCTTTCAATATTACAGCAGCGACATCCTTTCTGATTTGTCCCAAACGGTTTTGTATCAACATTTAAAACGACGTCTTCCTTCATCCCAAATTATGAAGTCTTTATCTGCTTGGGTTTGACTTAACAAACCGAGTATATATGGAGCCCAACCTCTCGAATCTATCATTACTGTTTTGACTCTTAACAAACCCAACCTCTGAAATCTGTCATCGATCCTTCCCGCTTCTTCTGTCTTTGCTGACTCGGTCCCCTTTTACTAAATATGTCTAAATTAGATACTTCGACGCAAACAGACTGACTGCCCCCCACGCTTCATTTCTCTCCTTCCAAGATGGAATATCAGATTCCTTTAGATCTTTCACGGACGCCAACACAATGCCCCTCTGCTTCGATGCCGAGCTCTTGGTTTCCATCGACGATGACCAGTTGTTGTTGAAGAAGAAGAAGAAGCAGAAGCAGAAGGTGGCGGAGTGAGGGCTCGCACAAGGTATTCCGCTGTTCGATCATAAAAAGGTTTTGGATGGTTCGTTTCGTTTCGTAGTTTCACCATTTTATTCGAATTAATCACACGATGGGTTTTGGGTCCATGAAATCAGATGAGATGTCTTCACACTTGGTGTCCATAGGATTTGGCATCGACAACTCTTTGATCTGAATGACTCAGAGTTGTCTTATTTGCGTTCCATTATTTTGTATGGAGGGGTTCTGATCCCACATACAGCAACAACAACACTTGTCGTGGGTTCCGTGAAGGTCCTTCTAGCGCAAGTAAATGTTGAGTGGAGTTCGAGTCATACACGGAAAGCCATCTCTTTTGAGCCAGTGTGTATCAATCAGTTTGAAACCTTGCTCTTTCCTCGACCCCTTTCCCTTTCGTTCCCATCTTACTCACCACATACAAGAACTGAAACGAGCTCACCAACATGTAACCTCTCCAGATTTGGTCCTCACAAGAATCTTACCAACTTAGATGTGAGTATTTAACTCTCTCTCTCTCTCTCTCTCTCTCTCTCTCTCTCTCATCTTTGAAGTACTGTGTTAGTTGTTTAGCGAACGTAGAGACATCTGGATTAAGCTACTGCAAAAAAAAGGAAAAAAGAAATCCTTACTGGAACATCTGGATTTAGTTGTTTAGTGGTAACTACCTCACTTCATCATATCACCTATGATTGAGTTAAATGAAGGAACTACCTTATAGCTTCTAGATCATGGGTCACTATTTAGAACATGCCTATAACTACTTAGAAGATAGTAACTAACTAAATAACTACTATGAATCAATTCTCAGCACTCCCCCTTGATTCATAGTTACATACACTAATTTTAGACATTAAATAAACATGCTTTTAAATTTGAAGCGGCTTGGTGAGGATATCCGTAACTTATTTATCTGTTCCACAATACTTGATTGCTATGGCTCTATTTACTATAAGATCCTGGATGAAATGATAGCGTATCTTTATATGCTTCGTTCTTCCATGAAATGATAGCGTATTCTTCGTCATTGCAATTGTGGCTTTGTTATCACAAAATATTTTTGTTGCTTCTTTTTGTTCTTAATGAAGATCTTCCAGAAGTCTTATAAGTCATATTACTTGACAAGCTGCTGATGTTGCGGTAACATATTTTGCTTTCAATATTGATAACGTAATTGTTACTTGCTTTTCTGAACTCCAAGATATAGCTCCTGATTGGAGGCTAAAAATATTACCTGAATTACTTTTTCTATCATCTAAAGCTCCTACCTATTCACTATCAACGAAACAAAATAATTTATATTTAAAATTATGAGAATACCAAATACCATAATTTGTAGTTCCAGCAATATAACGTAGAATTATTTTAACAACTCTGAGATGATGTTTGCTTGGGCTATGCGTAAACTTGGATACTACACCAACAAAGAAGGTAATATCTGGTCGAGTATGAGTTAGATAAATCAAACCTCCAACCAAACTTTTATAGTATCTTCAATTTGTCAAACATATATCATCTTCAAGTTTCAATTTCTCATTTACATTCATGGGTGTTGTTCCAACTTTGCAATTAATCGTATTAGATTTTTTGAGTAGATCCATTGCATTCTTTCTTCATGAAATAAAAACTATATTTGATCCTTGCTTCACTTCCAACCCAAAAAAATAGTGTAATAGACCTAGATCAGACATTTCAAACTTATTCATCATGCATATTTTAAATTCTACTATAAAAGAGTTAGATGAACCCATATATATAATATCATCAACATAAATGCAAACCATCAGAATATTATGTTTACCTTCCTTTTTTAGATAAAGAGTAGGTTCGTTATTACTCCTCTTAAATCCATTTTGATGAAAATAATAATTAATTTTATTATACCATACCCTAAGAGCTTGTTTAAGCCCATAAAGATCTTTCTTTAGCTTATACACCTTTTCTTTATATTCTTTAACCAAAAACTTTCAGGTTGAGTAACAAAAATCTCTTCATGTAAATCTCCGTTTAAAAACACAAATTTCACATCAAATTGATAAACATGCCAACTCAAGTGAGCTGCGAAGTCAAAAAAGTTCTCACAATTTCGAATCTAGCATCCGGAGAAAAAGTATCATCAAAATCAATACCTTGTTGATGTGAATATCCTTTTGCTATAAATCGAGCCTTATGCTTTTGGATATTTCTATCTACATTAAACTTTGTTTTGAACACCCATTTTAATCCAATAGTTTTTTTTTTTTCTTTCGGTAGATCTATTAGCTCTCAAGTTTCATTCTTCTCAATTTATTTAATTTCCTCCTTCATTGCATTTCGTCATTCCTCTTTTTCAACTGCTTCCTCAAAATTCATAGGATCTGAAATAAATAAAGTAAATGTTGAGTCATAAATTTCTATTAGTAATCTGAATTTTCCTGGAGGGGTTTCACTAGAAGAATCAGAGTCGAGCATCTTCCACCCGCCGTCGGCGTCCGCTGCCAAGTGTCGGGCTACGTGGTGGACGATGTTTCCGCCGGCAGAATCACCCACGAGGAAGCAACTCGATAGGTCGGCAAGATCTGTAGCGGAGGGGTCAGCGTACAAGAGGTCGCCGCCGTCCAGGAAGTGGAGCACATGAACCCCGTCCTCGTACTACGCCGGGCACCGGTGCTCCGGCGCGAGGCGGTAGTTGACGGATAAGGCCCTGTTACTCTTGTGTTCTCTTTCCCAATCTTTTAAGCATTTTCGTGATACTTTGATTTATGGAAAAGAAACAGTTTCGTATCAAGAAATTAAATCTGCACTGAAATCTAAGGAGCAGATAGACAGGAATATCACTGGGGAAAGTAGAGGGAATCAGGCTGAGGGTCTGGTTGTCAGGGGTAGAATGGATAAAAGAGAATTTGACAGTAGTAGATCTAAATCTAGATCTAAATCCAGACATAGAAATTTGGAATGCAGATATTGTCATAAAATGGGGCACATTAAGACTGATTGCTTTAAATTAAAAAAATAAATTAAAGCAAAAAGGAAAACTTGTTGAGAAAACTACTGAGTCCGCTGAAGCTAGTGTAGCATCTGATGAGAATGTTGAAAATATTTTCTTTGCTACTGATGACAGGACGATGTCTAAAAATGAATGGATTTTAGATTCGGGTTGTTCTTATTACATGTGTCCTAATAGGAATTTGTTTTCCACATATGAATCTTGTAATGATGGAATTGTTTTGATGGGCAATAATGCCGCATGTGATGTTGTTGGTAGAGGCACAGTCCGAATTAAAATGCATGATGGTATTGTGAGGACGCTCACTAATGTTAGACATGTTCCTGATTTAAAAAAGAATCTCATCTCTTTAGGCACCCTAGAGGCCCTTGGGTGTAAATACACAGCTGAAGGTGGAGTTATGAAAGTTTCTAGAAGTGCTCTTGTTGTTATGAAAGCTTGTAGATCTGGTAGCTTGTATATTCTGTAGGGAACTACTGTCACAGGTTCGGTTGTAGTTTCGTCATCATCATTGTCTGATTTTGACATCACCAAATTATGGCATATGCATTTGGGTCATATGAGCGAAAAAGGTTTGAGTATATTGAGCAAAAGGGGTCTACTTTGCGGATAGAGTACTGGCCACTTGATTTTTGTGAACACTGCATTTTTGGAAAGTAGAAAAGAGTCAGCTTCACTTCTCCGGCAGTTCACAAAACGAAAGGTACTCTTGACTATATTCATTCAGACCTTTGGGGTCTAGCTCATGTTCAGTCTAAGGGTGGTGCTAGGTATATGTTGACTTTCATTGACGACTATTCCAGGAAAGTTTGGGTTTATTTTTTAAAGCATAAAAATGATGTTTTTCTAACCTTTAAACAATGGAAGGCTTTGATTGAGAAACAAACAGGTAAATAGATTAAGCGGCTTCGAACAGATAATGGCATGAAATTTTGTGAAGGTGACTTTGAAGAATTCTACAAAAATGAAGGAATTGTTCGACATCGCACTGTTAGGATGACACCTCAACAAAATGGTGTGGCCGAACGTATGAACAGAATACTCTTGGAGAGAACAAGGTGTATGATCTCAAATGCAGGGTTGACAAAGGACTTTTGGGCAGAGGCGATTAATATGGCATGTTACGTTGTCAACCGTGCTCCTTCTGCAACACTTGACTTTAAAACTCCGGAGGAAGTTTGGTCAGGTACTCCTGCTGATTACTCTGATTTTAAAATTTTTGGGTGTCCAGCATACATGCATGTAAATGAAGGAAAATTAGAGCCTCGGACTAAAAAGTGCATTTTCCTTGGGTATGCTTCTGGGGTGAAAGGATACAGATTATGGTGTTCTGATCCCAAATCTTCAAAATTTATAATCAGTAGATATGTTACTTTTGATGAATTATCTATGTTATCTTCCAAAGAGGAATCTACTAGTTGTACAAATGATAGTGCGCAGAAGCAGGTAGAGCTTGAGATTTGTAGTTCAGATTATTTTAAGTCGAACTCTTCTACTCAAAGAATGCTAGTAGGTGGTCCCGAGTCTACTGACGCAGATAATCCAGAGAAAGAGCAATATTCCATAGCCAAGGATAGATCACGGAGAGATATTCGACCACCACAAAGATTTACAAATTTGGTTGCATATGCTTTGTCTGTTATAGAAGAGACAAGTGAAGTTGGTGAGCCTACTTCCTACTCAGATGCAGTTTCTTGTGATAATTCCGCTAAGTGGTTGATTGCGATAAATGAAGAAATTGAATCTCTTCATCGGAATAGAACTTGGGATCTTGTGAAGCCGCCTTCGGGTAAGAAAATTGTTGGATGCAAATGGGATATCATTGCTGAGAGAAAGGTCCTTGTTCAGAAAATTCATACGAAGGACAATCTAGCTGATATGCTTACGAAGCCTCTTCCGGTTTACAAGTTCAAGCAGTGCTTGGACTTGGTTGGTGTTTATTGTTGGTGATTGCCCATTGAGGTTTTTATGAAGAAGGTGGAGTAAGTTTTGTTGGGACATGCCAAGGTGGAGATTTGTTAATTTGGCAAGTCCCATAGTCCCACATCGGGAAAATTAGGTTTGTTGTCTCGTATTGGAACTATAAATAAGGGTCTGAGCTTTGAAGTCAGATGCACCACAAGTGGCACTACAAGAAAACCTAAGTATTTACTTTGGTTTAAGTCCACACTCCATTAAATAGTTTGGACTTATAGTTTGAGTTTTTCTTGTTTAGTATTTTCGGATGTTTTATGGCCTAGGAACATCTTCTTAAGACATTTGTAATAGTCTCTTTTCATAGTAGTGATTTGCTCATCTTTCGTCCGTGAATGTAGGTCAAAGTTAATTGACCGAACCACGTAAATCTGGTGTTCTTGTCACTTTTATCTTTTCGCTTTATTGTCTTTGTTGTGTTGCCAAAATTACCTTGTGATAAATTTCCTAAGGCTAGCTCTAACAAAAGAAACCAATAGTTTGTGCATTGCTGAATGAGATGTGGTCGTTCTATTGTCGGGAGAGATGATATGTTTCTCCTCCAAAACTAAATTTTCTTCTCCAAAACTAAATGATCATGCGTTTGCGTTCAAATTAGGTGCCGAGCTATTGGAGCCGAGGATTTCATCATCAAACCTCTCCACACTAATGACGTTCTGAGACTGAGAGGCTGCGCTCAAACAGGACTGCCGCCGCCATCGTCGTCTTCCAAGGCGGGCACCAAGAGGAAAATGACAATCAAGTTGATGGCTGAGAGCGGCGGCGGTGGCTCGGAAAGACGACGGCCGCGCGTTACCGGGCTGGCGATGACGTGATAGTAATCATCGGCATCGAACAAGCGTCATAGGAAGCCTCTCATATTGTAATTACAATGTAATGCCTACCACGCGTTCTCGAGTGAGTTTGTTTGCTTGTGGTGTAAGTGGATGGATCATCTGCGATTCAACTGTTCTTGCTTTGCTCTTCAAATGCTGTCCTAATTAAGCTTCTTGAAAGCTCGACATATGCTGTTCTAATCAGTCAAACCGAGGCCGTAGCGGCTTCCCAAGATACAAAAGTCCTCGTTTTGAGCTGTCCGTTAATGTGAGTCGTACTCGTCAAACTTGTTCTGTTCGTGTGAATCTATTCTAAATCGTCCAACATTCTGCCTGCCAGTGTAGGGGTTGACGATATGATGTTCGCCGCTTCTAACAAAGTGAGCTAACCCCATGAATTGTTTCCTAGGGAGCTAAAAGATATAACAAATATTTATCATTTACTTAGTATAATCTATATGCATGTTATTTGTTTATTTAGCTACTTGATATATTTAATCACACGTATTTATGGTCAGATTTATGGAACCAAAACACGAGAGAGAATGGTGGAGCGATGGTTTGGCAAAGTCAAGAAGTTGGCCTTTCTAAGAACAATCGTTGAAGAGGAAACGTTTGAACACACTTCTTCTTTTTCTTTTCCTTCACATAAAATTGGGGTTGCGTTTTTTGTGTGCATTGCAGTGATCACACGTTTTTATTTGCTGGTCGTTTGGTCAAACTGGCGAGGAGGGTTCTGTTCTGAATCTTATGATGGCGTCATACGGAATCGTCGGCCCCAACCGAACTTTGACGTCCAACTTCCTCATGCATGCATGCACGAAGCCTCAATACACGAGTAGTTTACCGACTTGGGTGGCTACTTGCCATGCAGTATCGTATACTTGTACGAATTGGAATACATGGTCATGCATGTTTCCTCTCTTGTGCTGCATCCATGCGGCACTGCAAGACTTCAAGCACACGTGACGGATTGGCATGACACGTTTGGTCCACGGCGTGTTACTCGATTTCGTACTCGGGTAACGCGTGAAACCTCCAAGACAGAGCGGAAGGGTTCACATAAGTCACGGGGGGCCCCACTTGTGAGAGAGACAGAGAGAGGATGTGACAGAGTTGGGGACGGAATTTATTGCAGTTCTGTTACCATTTTGACTAAATAAGCGTCGGATTTCCTATATTGGTCTAACACGTGACGTCACCTCATTCGTGCTCTCTCGCAGTCCATATATCCGTGCTCGATTCCTCTCGTCTCCTCCAACTCGCTCTCTCGCGGCTCCCGAGGCCTTCACCCGAGACGAGCTCGTCTAAACAGCAGAAATGTCCCCCGCCGCAGTGGCTCCCCCCCTCTCGCGCACCAAGCGGTTCGTCATCGCCGCCGTTTCCGCCATCAACGACGCCGCTTGCCGCTCAGACGGCACCGTCAACCGCCGCCTCGTGTCGCTCCTCGACGCCCGTGTCGACGCTTCCGCCAAACCCTTTCGTGGCGTCCGCACTGCCGACGTCCCCGTTGACCTCTCCCGTGATCTGTGGTTCCGACTCTTCGTTCCCTCTTCCGTTTCTGACGGCGAACGGCTACCCGTCATCGTCTTCTTCCATGGAGGCGGGTTCGCATTCCTGTCCCCCGACTCCTACCTCTTCGACGACGTGTGCCGCCGGATCTGCCGCACGGTCCACGCCCTCGTGGTATCCGTCAACTACCGCCTCGCGCCGGAGCACCGGTGCCCGGCGCAGTACGAGGACGGGGTTCACGTGCTTCGCTTTCTGGACGGCGGCGGTCTCTTGTACGCTGACCCCTCCGCTGCTGATCTTGCCGACCTATCCAGCTGCTTCCTCGTGGGCGACTCCGCCGGCGGAAACATCGTCCACCACGTAGCCCGGCGCTGGGCAGCGGACGCCGACGGCGGGTGGAAGAGGCTGCGACTGGCGGGAATGGTGCTGATCCAGCCCTACTTCGGTGGCGAGGAGCGCACAGAGGCTGAGCTGAAGCTGGTCGGTGCACCGCTGGTGTCGGTGGAGAGGACGGACTGGCTGTGGCGGGCGTTCCTTCCGGAGGGAGCGGACCGGGACCACGAGGCGTCGAACGTGTTCGGGCCGCGGGCGGTGGGGGAGCTGGAGGAGGCTCTGCCGGCGGCGATGGTGGTGGTAGGGGGCTTCGACCCGCTGCAGGACTGGCAGCGGAGGTACTACAAGGGGCTGCGGGCGAGGGGCAAGTCGGCCCGGCTGGTGGAGTACCCGGAGGCCTTCCACTCCTTCTACGCCTTCCCTGATCTGAAGCAATCCACAGTGCTCATGGAGGAGATCAAGAGCTTCGTCGACAGCCACCGACCTCGGAAGGAGGAGGACGGAGAATGAAGTGGTGGTGGTGACAAGCACAGTAATATTGAAGAATGGTAGTTGTTTATTCAGTGAATATAACAGTAATTGTGATTGCACAGTATTCCTTTTAATATATAAAAAGATATGAGTGGGCTGTTTATACAAGTTATTCATCATAAATAAAGTTCTTTTTTTTTTTTTGTTTCTGATAGAAACGAGAAAGATGTGAGTTGACTATTTATACCAGTTGTTGAACATAAATAATTTGAAAACAAATATAATTATTGTGATCTCATTTTTGTTTGGGATAGAAATGAAACGAAAGGATTCCAAATATATGGGCGCTTCCTTCTCAAAGAGTACATAGTTTGACAAAATCCAAATGCAGATGATACAAGTGACGTAAAGCCGATGGATTAATTTGAGACGTAGTTAGAAGTTGATATTAATTTTAAGAGCAATATTGAAATATCAAATGATCTTCCAACCCGTCCAAGGTTTATTATTCTGGTGGTGACTTATCTTAAGATGTCTACCTACAAATGCAAGTAAAATTAAGCGAGACGTGACATGCAAGGAGCTTATTCTTCTCGCGGGCCGCACGAGAGAAAGATTGTCGGATGGCCGCCAAACTTGTACTCAAGTAAAACGTGCGACTTGTGGACGCATGCGTCCATGAATAGAGGAGATCTGGTTCACGTCCCGACTTTAGTCAGGATTTAGCTTACCGGAAGCTGACTTGGCCAACGACAAAGGGATAGCAGCGTTTTCGCACGCCAATATCACCACACGTGGTGAGTTAAGTCGTTCCATGAAAGCGGGCGTGTGTTCCCGTCGATGGACGGGTTCAAGTAATGTATCACACACTGTCGAAGAAAAAGGACGAAACAGCATTCTCTAACCAACGTATGTCGATAACATTCACGTAGGAGATCTAATTTGATTTGCATGCGAGAGGTGAAGCAGAACTTTAGAGATGGAAATATTAATGACCATCTCACTTTGACCACTAGTCATTCGAATCATATGACAGGAGGATACATATAGGGTTGTCTATCATTTCACGTTCTATGAAGCATGGTTTGACATCGCATGTGATCTCAAGTGTGTGTTCGCCAATGTTGTGGTGTTCCTATGATGCTTGATTGATATAAAGATGACAAGTTACTTCTGTTCTTGATTTTGAAACTGATAGTTTTGATTTCTATACAAACGGTTCAAATCATCAAGCTAGTTTGATTCCAATTCGAATCGAACTATGGTCTGTTAATCCAAGATGATGGAGTTGTATTCAAATCATTTCTACTCACTATGCACACACGAACATTCTCATCTAATTCCAACTCATAAACTATATGGAATTACTTGCTCTCACACATCTATCAATTATGTTGTGGAACACACAAACTCGTTGAAACTTCGTGATCCTTTCTCTTTCGAGAACAAATCATCAGGTGAAGAAGTTTGAACAGGAAGGTGGTTTAGCAAAACGTGTACAACAATCATTAAGCATCGTAAGAGACAATTCTAACTCTTGAAACCAAGTCGATTTAGTACGCACGCAACTTCTATTCCATGTCCAGTGCAAGTAAGCTAAGCTGCTCCCCCAATGTATTCGTATGCCCCACTTCCGAACCAATCACCCATAGGTCAAGCATGGTTGGGGTCGGTCGTCACGTCGTTCGTGACTTGAGTCGAAGTCCGTGATCCTTATTTTGGTGTGCATGCAGTGCTGCTGTCGTTAGATTAGGTGGTCGTTCGGTCAAAGTCGTGTTCTGAAAACTGCGATGGAATGGTATGCAATCGATCGACAATACCAATCCAACTTTGCATTAGAGCCTTATTTCGTCTCCCACGTCGTCGATATGGCGTGAGTTGAGTACGAGGAGGTGAAGCACACGTTAAGTGGGGATCGAGATCGATATCGATGTGTGTCTCCGAGTTGGAGGTTGTGGCGAGATCGATGTCGACACACGTTAACTCGGTTAGTTTTGATCATATTTGACCGGGCGTCGTTGACTTCTGTCGGGTTGACGACATTGCTCTTTCTCGTTACCCCATTTATGATCTCAAATTTCTTCTCCTTCTATGTTATTTGATAACTTAGTTTTTTACTCTTTCTTTTAATTGTTTAAAATTATTAAAATAATTATTATTAATGATAAAAAAAACTAAAATACTATTTAATAAAAATTATAAATAAAAAATTAAATACTTTTAATTACTCTTTTCTATACGAATCTTAGTAATGGACAAAACATAAAAAGAACTCTTCCTTCTCCTCAAGATTAATTCATATATTATAAATAATGATCTTTTTTATAATTTTTTATAAAATATTTTATTTGAAAATTTAATAGAAAATCACTTGTTTTAGACTTTCGCTATAGAGTAACCCAATTTGGGGTTTTATTTTTCTCCTTGAGGGCAATATTCAACTCTTTGATTATTGTAATGATTGGACCTAAATTTTACCCAAAAAATTAAATTTATAACAATTGATGCTACCAAACAAATATAACTAAATTTTACCCAAAAAAAAAACATTCGCTAATGATAAAACAATTATAAACTAACAGCCAAGATTTCTTGCATTTAATGTACCAAGAATATGATAAAATGTCAAAGAATAATAATTAATAATATTTCATTTTATTATTTTACTAAAAATAATCATCAAAATGGTAGTTTTGGGCAAACTACCATTATTATTCAAAAAATATATCTAAGCAGTAAAATGATAACTACAAGAATTAATTATGAAAATTGTATTATTACATGTATATGTTGCTTAAATAATATTATAGTCTACAGTATAGAGGGACACATATTATAGTGCTCTTAATTAATCTGTAGAAAATGTTTTGTCAGTAACACATAGAACTCATTTAGATTGTTACAAAAATCTTAAACTGTATTTTTTATTATTATTTTCTAGTGCAAATATTTATCGTAAAACATGCTAAAAGCAAATCAAATACTTAAAATAAAATTTAATTCGTTAATGCATCAAGAAAATCACGTAAAATAACTTATAATAAGTTTCTGTTGAAAATTATAAGAATTGACTCATTTTAAACAACAAATTATTGGAGTAAAATAGATTCTATGCATTTTAAATTTAGTTATTATTATTTTCCCTTATATTAAAAGGAAACTAACTGAAGGATCGACCAGATACTTTTGCCAAAATATTCTAATTTCTAGATTCTTGATTTCTAATCTTTAATACTGATTTATTAATTAGAGATATTCTCAATGAAATAATTGTAGTAGGCATAAAATTTATAATTATATATTTGCTATACAAAAAATCTTAACATTAGAATCAAAATCAAATAACAATATATTAAATTTACGATGTATACCTTTCAATACTATTCAATAAATCTTTATCTAATATATAGGCATATCATTATCGGATCCAAAATTACAACGATACAGATAAAAACTAGACTTGCATTATTTTTGTTCTTATCTTTCATTAAATTAAGTGATGCATTAAGGAAAAAAAGATTAAGAATTAATCTATAATCTCAATAACTAGTTAATTCATTCTTAAGATGTCATGTCTTTCTATATGACAGAAAAAAATTTAGGATAATAATTACCAGAGTCTCCATTAAGATTATGTCATAATGAATCTTATTATAATTAGACTTTCTTTATATTGATAGATAATAATTATCAAATTTTAATTAGATCTATAATATATCTTACGTATGACCACATAATATAATAAATAGTATTTTAAATTTTGTTAATTTACATAAAACAAGAGAGTGTCTTAATACTATCAATTTAATTTAGAATAATTCTTGAAAAAGATAGATTTTAGAATCTCATGATTTTTTTTAATTGATTGCCACATCACAATGAAACCTTTGCTTGCTTTTGTTATGTCAGCATCATTCCACTTACTAATAAAGTATATACATGAGGTAATGTCACAATTATTAAGTTCCCTATTTAGTGGACATTCATCTCTTTTGATGTGTGATAGGATATCTAATACATACCACTAAACTAAAATTTTTAAGTTCAAATATAATAATAATATATTCATCAAATTTTAATATAGATATAATTTAGAGAACATATCAAAACATTAAGCGATCGGCACCTTAGCGTCATATGATCAATACTTTAGTATCATATGATCAACATTGTTAGGATGACACCCAAACACTATATAGTCATACCTTACCATTATATGATCGATACCGAAACCTTACCACATAGTTTACATGTGATTGGCACATGATATTGACTTTTGACTTGGGATTTATCCATGATATTACAACAACGGCATCCTTTCTGATTTGTCCCAAACGGTTTTATATCGACATTTAAAACGACTTCTTCCTTCATCCCAAATTATGAAGTCTTTATCTGCTTGGGTTTGACTTAACAAACAGAGTATATATGGAGCCCAACCTCTCGAATCTATCATTACTGTTTTGACTCTTAACAAACCCAACCTCTGAAATCTGTCATCGATCCTTCCCGCTTCTTCTGTCTTTGCTGACTCGGTCCCCTTTTACTAAATTTGTCTAAATTAGATACTTCGACGCAAACAGACTGACTGCCCCCCACGCTTCATTTCTCTCCTTCCAAGATGGAATATCAGATTCCTTTAGATCTTTCACGGACGCCAACACAATGCCCCTCTGCTTCGATGCCGAGCTCTTGGTTTCCATCGACGATGACCAGTTGTTGAAGAAGAAGAAGAAGAAGCAGAAGCAGAAGGTGGCGGAGTGAGGGCTCGCACAAGGTATTCCGCTGTTCGATCATAAAAAGGTTTTGGATGGTTCGTTTCGTTTCGTAGTTTCACCATTTTATTCGAATTAATCACACGATGGGTTTTGGGTCCATGAAATCAGATGAGATGTCTTCACACTTGGTGTCCATAGGATTTGGCATCGACAACTCTTTGATCTGAATGACTCAGAGTTGTCTTATTTGCGTTCCATTATTTTGTATGGAGGGGTTCTGATCCCACATACAGCAACAACAACACTTGTCGTGGGTTCCGTGAAGGTCCTTCTAGCGCAAGTAAATGTTGAGTGGAGTTCGAGTCATACACGGAAAGCCATCTCTTTTGAGCCAGTGTGTATCAATCAGTTTGAAACCTTGCTCTTTCCTCTACCCCTTTCCCTTTCGTTCCCATCTTACTCACCACATACAAGAACTGAAACGAGCTCACCAACATGTAACCTCTCCAGATTTGGTCCTCACAAGAATCTTACCAACTTAGATGTGAGTATTTAACCCTCTCTCTCTCTCTCTCTCTCTCTCTCTCTCATCTTTGAAGTACTGTGTTAGTTGTTTAGCGAACGTAGAGACATCTGGATTAAGCTACTGCAAAAAAAAAGGAAAAAAGAAATCCTTACTGGAACATCTGGATTTAGTTGTTTAGTGGTAACTACCTCACTTCATCATATCACCTATGACTATGATTGAGTTAAATGAAGGAACTACCTTATAGCTTCTAGATCATGGGTCACTATTTAGAACATGCCTATAACTACTTAGAAGATAGTAACTAACTAAATAACTACTATGAATCAATTCTCAGCACTCCCCCTTGATTCATAGTTACATACACTAATTTTAGACATTAAATAAACATGCTTTTAAATTTGAAGCGGCTTGGTGAGGATATCCGTAACTTATTTATCTGTTCCACAATACTTGATTGCTATGGCTCTATTTACTATAAGATCCTGGATGAAATGATAGCGTATCTTTATATGCTTCGTTCTTCCATGAAATGTTAGATTCTTCGTCATTGCAATTGTGGCTTTGTTATCACAAAATATGTTTGTTGCTTCTTTTTGTTCTTAATGAAGATCTTCCAGAAGTCTTATAAGTCATATTACTTGACAAGCTGCTGATGTTGCGGTAACATATTTTGCTTTCAATATTGATAACGTAATTGTTACTTGCTTTTCTGAACTCCAAGATATAGCTCCTGATTGGAGGCTAAAAATATTACCTGAATTACTTTTTCTATCATCTAAAGCTCCTACCTATTCACTATCAACGAAACAAAATAATTTATATTTAAAATTATGAGAATACCAAATACCATAATTTGTAGTTCCAGCAATATAACGTAGAATTATTTTAACAACTCTGAGATGATGTTTGCTTGGGCTATGCGTAAACTTGGATACTACACCAACAAAGAAGGTAATATCTGGTCGAGTATGAGTTAGATAAATCAAACCTCCAACCAAACTTTTATAGTATCTTCAATTTGTCAAACATATATCATCTTCAAGTTTCAATTTCTCATTTACATTCATGGGTGTTGTTCCAACTTTGCAATTAATCGTATTAGATTTTTTGAGTAGATCCATTGCATTATTTCTTCATGAAATAAAAACTATATTTGATCCTTGCTTCACTTCCAACCCAAAAAAATAGTGTAATAGACCTAGATCAGACATTTCAAACTTATTCATCATGCATATTTTAAATTCTACTATAAAAGAGTTAGATGAACCCATATATATAATATCATCAACATAAATGCAAACCATCAGAATATTATGTTTACCTTCCTTGTTTAGATAAAGAGTAGGTTCGTTATTACTCCTCTTAAATCCATTTTGATGAAAATAATAATTAATTTTATTATACCATACCCTAAGAGCTTGTTTAAGCCCATAAAGATCTTTCTTTAGCTTATACACCTTTTCTTTATATTCTTTAACCAAAAACTTTCAGGTTGAGTAACAAAAATCTCTTCATGTAAATCTCCGTTTAAAAACACAAATTTCACATCAAATTGATAAACATGCCAACTCAAGTGAGCTGCGAAGTCAAAAAAGTTCTCACAATTTCGAATCTAGCATCCGGAGAAAAAGTATCATCAAAATCAATACCTTGTTGATGTGAATATCCTTTTGCTATAAATCGAGCCTTATGCTTTTGGATATTTCTATCTACATTAAACTTTGTTTTGAACACCCATTTTAATCCAATAGTTTTTTTTTTTTTCTTTCGGTAGATCTATTAGCTCTCAAGTTTCATTCTTCTCAATTTATTTAATTTCCTCCTTCATTGCATTTCGTCATTCCTCTTTTTCAACTGCTTCCTCAAAATTCATAGGATCTGAAATAAATAAAGTAAATGTTGAGTCATAAATTTCTATTAGTAATCTGAATTTTCCTGGAGGGGTTTCACTAGAAGAATCAGAGTCGAGCATCTTCCACCCGCCGTCGGCGTCCGCTGCCAAGTGTCGGGCTACGTGGTGGACGATGTTTCCGCCGGCAGAATCACCCACGAGGAAGCAACTCGATAGGTCGGCAAGATCTGTAGCGGAGGGGTCAGCGTACAAGAGGTCGCCGCCGTCCAGGAAGTGGAGCACATGAACCCCGTCCTCGTACTACGCCGGGCACCGGTGCTCCGGCGCGAGGCGGTAGTTGACGGATAAGGCCCTGTTACTCTTGTGTTCTCTTTCCCAATCTTTTAAGCATTTTCGTGATACTTTGATTTATGGAAAAGAAACAGTTTCGTATCAAGAAATTAAATCTGCACTGAAATCTAAGGAGCAGATAGACAGGAATATCACTGGGGAAAGTAGAGGGAATCAGGCTGAGGGTCTGGTTGTCAGGGGTAGAATGGATAAAAGAGAATTTGACAGTAGTAGATCTAAATCTAGATCTAAATCCAGACATAGAAATTTGGAATGCAGATATTGTCATAAAATGGGGCACATTAAGACTGATTGCTTTAAATTAAAAAAATAAATTAAAGCAAAAAGGAAAACTTGTTGAGAAAACTACTGAGTCTGCTGAAGCTAGTGTAGCATCTGATGAGAATGTTGAAAATATTTTCTTTGCTACTGATGACAGGACGATGTCTAAAAATGAATGGATTTTAGATTCGGGTTGTTCTTATTACATGTGTCATAATAGGAATTTGTTTTCCACATATGAATCTTGTAATGATGGAATTGTTTTGATGGGCAATAATGCCGCATGTGATGTTGTTGGTAGAGGCACAGTCCGAATTAAAATGCATGATGGTATTGTGAGGACGCTCACTAATGTTAGACATGTTCCTGATTTAAAAAAGAATCTCATCTCTTTAGGCACCCTAGAGGCCCTTGGGTGTAAATACACAGCTGAAGGTGGAGTTATGAAAGTTTCTAGAAGTGCTCTTGTTGTTATGAAAGCTTGTAGATCTGGTAGCTTGTATATTCTGTAGGGAACTACTGTCACAGGTTCGGTTGTAGTTTCGTCATCATCATTGTCTGATTTTGACATCACCAAATTATGGCATATGCATTTGGGTCATATGAGCGAAAAAGGTTTGAGTATATTGAGCAAAAGGGGTCTACTTTGCGGATAGAGTACTGGCCACTTGATTTTTGTGAACACTGCATTTTTGGAAAGTAGAAAAGAGTCAGCTTCACTTCTCCGGCAGTTCACAAAACGAAAGGTACTCTTGACTATATTCATTCAGACCTTTGGGGTCTAGCTCATGTTCAGTCTAAGGGTGGTGCTAGGTATATGTTGACTTTCATTGACGACTATTCCAGGAAAGTTTGGGTTTATTTTTTAAAGCATAAAAATGATGTTTTTCTAACCTTTAAACAATGGAAGGCTTTGATTGAGAAACAAACAGGTAAATAGATTAAGCGGCTTCGAACAGATAATGGCATGAAATTTTGTGAAGGTGACTTTGAAGAATTCTACAAAAATGAAGGAATTGTTCGGCATCGCACTGTTAGGATGACACCTCAACAAAATGGTGTGGCCGAACGTATGAACAGAATACTCTTGGAGAGAACAAGGTGTATGATCTCAAATGCAGGGTTGACAAAGGACTTTTGGGCAGAGGCGATTAATATGGCATGTTACGTTGTCAACCGTGCTCCTTCTGCAGCACTTGACTTTAAAACTCCGGAGGAAGTTTGGTCAGGTACTCCTGCTGATTACTCTGATTTTAAAATTTTTGGGTGTCCAGCATACATGCATGTAAATGAAGGAAAATTAGAGCCTCGGACTAAAAAGTGCATTTTCCTTGGGTATGCTTCTGGGGTGAAAGGATACAGATTATGGTGTTCTGATCCCAAATCTTCAAAATTTATAATCAGTAGATATGTTACTTTTGATGAATTATCTATGTTATCTTCCAAAGAGGAATCTACTAGTTGTACAAATGATAGTGCGCAGAAGCAGGTAGAGCTTGAGATTTGTAGTTCAGATTATTTTAAGTCGAACTCTTCTACTCAAAGAATGCTAGTAGGTGGTCCCGAGTCTACTGACGCAGATAATCCAGAGAAAGAGCAATATTCCATAGCCAAGGATAGATCACGGAGAGATATTCGACCACCACAAAGATTTACAAATTTGGTTGCATATGCTTTGTCTGTTATAGAAGAGACAAGTGAAGTTGGTGAGCCTACTTCCTACTCAGATGCAGTTTCTTGTGATAATTCCGCTAAGTGGTTGATTGCGATAAATGAAGAAATTGAATCTCTTCATCGGAATAGAACTTGGGATCTTGTGAAGCCGCCTTCGGGTAAGAAAATTGTTGGATGCAAATGGGATATCATTGCTGAGAGAAAGGTCCTTGTTCAGAAAATTCATACGAAGGACAATCTAGCTGATATGCTTACGAAGCCTCTTCCGGTTTACAAGTTCAAGCAGTGCTTGGACTTGGTTGGTGTTTATTGTTGGTGATTGCCCATTGAGGTTTTTATGAAGAAGGTGGAGTAAGTTTTGTTGGGACATGCCAAGGTGGAGATTTGTTAATTTGGCAAGTCCCATAGTCCCACATCGGGAAAATTAGGTTTGTTGTCTCGTATTGGAACTATAAATAAGGGTCTGAGCTTTGAAGTCAGATGCACCACAAGTGGCACTACAAGAAAACCTAAGTATTTACTTTGGTTTAAGTCCACACTCCATTAAATAGTTTGGACTTATAGTTTGAGTTTTTCTTGTTTAGTATTTTCGGATGTTTTATGGCCTAGGAACATCTTCTTAAGACATTTGTAATAGTCTCTTTTCATAGTAGTGATTTGCTCATCTTTCGTCCGTGAATGTAGGTCAAAGTTAATTGACCGAACCACGTAAATCTGGTGTTCTTGTCACTTTTATCTTTTCGCTTTATTGTCTTTGTTGTGTTGCCAAAATTACCTTGTGATAAATTTCCTAAGGCTAGCTCTAACAAAAGAAACCAATAGTTTGTGCATTGCTGAATGAGATGTGGTCGTTCTATTGTCGGGAGAGATGATATGTTTCTCCTCCAAAACTAAATTTTCTTCTCCAAAACTAAATGATCATGCGTTTGCGTTCAAATTAGGTGCCGAGCTATTGGAGCCGAGGATTTCATCATCAAACCTCTCCACACTAATGACGTTCTGAGACTGAGAGGCTGCGCTCAAACAGGACTGCCGCCGCCATCGTCGTCTTCCAAGGCGGGCACCAAGAGGAAAATGACAATCAAGTTGATGGCTGAGAGCGGCGGCGGTGGCTCGGAAAGACGACGGCCGCGCGTTACCGGGCTGGCGATGACGTGATAGTAATCATCGGCATCGAACAAGCGTCATAGGAAGCCTCTCATATTGTAATTACAATGTAATGCCTACCACGCGTTCTCGAGTGAGTTTGTTTGCTTGTGGTGTAAGTGGATGGATCATCTGCGATTCAACTGTTCTTGCTTTGCTCTTCAAATGCTGTCCTAATTAAGCTTCTTGAAAGCTCGACATATGCTGTTCTAATCAGTCAAACCGAGGCCGTAGCGGCTTCCCAAGATACAAAAGTCCTCGTTTTGAGCTGTCCGTTAATGTGAGTCGTACTCGTCAAACTTGTTCTGTTCGTGTGAATCTATTCTAAATCGTCCAACATTCTGCCTGCCAGTGTAGGGGTTGACGATATGATGTTCGCCGCTTCTAACAAAGTGAGCTAACCCCATGAATTGTTTCCTAGGGAGCTAAAAGATATAACAAATATTTATCATTTACTTAGTATAATCTATATGCATGTTATTTGTTTATTTAGCTACTTGATATATTTAATCACACGTATTTATGGTCAGATTTATGGAACCAAAACACGAGAGAGAATGGTGGAGCGATGGTTTGGCAAAGTCAAGAAGTTGGCCTTTCTAAGAACAATCGTTGAAGAGGAAACGTTTGAACACACTTCTTCTTTTTCTTTTCCTTCACATAAAATTGGGGTTGCGTTTTTTGTGTGCATTGCAGTGATCACACGTTTTTATTTGCTGGTCGTTTGGTCAAACTGGCGAGGAGGGTTCTGTTCTGAATCTTATGATGGCGTCATACGGAATCGTCGGCCCCAACCGAACTTTGACGTCCAACTTCCTCATGCATGCATGCACGAAGCCTCAATACACGAGTAGTTTACCGACTTGGGTGGCTACTTGCCATGCAGTATCGTATACTTGTACGAATTGGAATACATGGTCATGCATGTTTCCTCTCTTGTGCTGCATCCATGCGGCACTGCAAGACTTCAAGCACACGTGACGGATTGGCATGACACGTTTGGTCCACGGCGTGTTACTCGATTTCGTACTCGGGTAACGCGTGAAACCTCCAAGACAGAGCGGAAGGGTTCACATAAGTCACGGGGGGCCCCACTTGTGAGAGAGACAGAGAGAGGATGTGACAGAGTTGGGGACGGAATTTATTGCAGTTCTGTTACCATTTTGACTAAATAAGCGTCGGATTTCCTATATTGGTCTAACACGTGACGTCACCTCATTCGTGCTCTCTCGCAGTCCATATATCCGTGCTCGATTCCTCTCGTCTCCTCCAACTCGCTCTCTCGCGGCTCCCGAGGCCTTCACCCGAGACGAGCTCGTCTAAACAGCAGAAATGTCCCCCGCCGCAGTGGCTCCCCCCCTCTCGCGCACCAAGCGGTTCGTCATCGCCGCCGTTTCCGCCATCAACGACGCCGCTTGCCGCTCAGACGGCACCGTCAACCGCCGCCTCGTGTCGCTCCTCGACGCCCGTGTCGACGCTTCCGCCAAACCCTTTCGTGGCGTCCGCACTGCCGACGTCCCCGTTGACCTCTCCCGTGATCTGTGGTTCCGACTCTTCGTTCCCTCTTCCGTTTCTGACGGCGAACGGCTACCCGTCATCGTCTTCTTCCATGGAGGCGGGTTCGCATTCCTGTCCCCCGACTCCTACCTCTTCGACGACGTGTGCCGCCGGATCTGCCGCACGGTCCACGCCCTCGTGGTATCCGTCAACTACCGCCTCGCGCCGGAGCACCGGTGCCCGGCGCAGTACGAGGACGGGGTTCACGTGCTTCGCTTTCTGGACGGCGGCGGTCTCTTGTACGCTGACCCCTCCGCTGCTGATCTTGCCGACCTATCCAGCTGCTTCCTCGTGGGCGACTCCGCCGGCGGAAACATCGTCCACCACGTAGCCCGGCGCTGGGCAGCGGACGCCGACGGCGGGTGGAAGAGGCTGCGACTGGCGGGAATGGTGCTGATCCAGCCCTACTTCGGTGGCGAGGAGCGCACAGAGGCTGAGCTGAAGCTGGTCGGTGCACCGCTGGTGTCGGTGGAGAGGACGGACTGGCTGTGGCGGGCGTTCCTTCCGGAGGGAGCGGACCGGGACCACGAGGCGTCGAACGTGTTCGGGCCGCGGGCGGTGGGGGAGCTGGAGGAGGCTCTGCCGGCGGCGATGGTGGTGGTAGGGGGCTTCGACCCGCTGCAGGACTGGCAGCGGAGGTACTACAAGGGGCTGCGGGCGAGGGGCAAGTCGGCCCGGCTGGTGGAGTACCCGGAGGCCTTCCACTCCTTCTACGCCTTCCCTGATCTGAAGCAATCCACAGTGCTCATGGAGGAGATCAAGAGCTTCGTCGACAGCCACCGACCTCGGAAGGAGGAGGACGGAGAATGAAGTGGTGGTGGTGACAAGCACAGTAATATTGAAGAATGGTAGTTGTTTATTCAGTGAATATAACAGTAATTGTGATTGCACAGTATTCCTTTTAATATATAAAAAGATATGAGTGGGCTGTTTATACAAGTTATTCATCATAAATAAAGTTCTTTTTTTTTTTTTGTTTCTGATAGAAACGAGAAAGATGTGAGTTGACTATTTATACCAGTTGTTGAACATAAATAATTTGAAAACAAATATAATTATTGTGATCTCATTTTTGTTTGGGATAGAAATGAAACGAAAGGATTCCAAATATATGGGCGCTTCCTTCTCAAAGAGTACATAGTTTGACAAAATCCAAATGCAGATGATACAAGTGACGTAAAGCCGATGGATTAATTTGAGACGTAGTTAGAAGTTGATATTAATTTTAAGAGCAATATTGAAATATCAAATGATCTTCCAACCCGTCCAAGGTTTATTATTCTGGTGGTGACTTATCTTAAGATGTCTACCTACAAATGCAAGTAAAATTAAGCGAGACGTGACATGCAAGGAGCTTATTCTTCTCGCGGGCCGCACGAGAGAAAGATTGTCGGATGGCCGCCAAACTTGTACTCAAGTAAAACGTGCGACTTGTGGACGCATGCGTCCATGAATAGAGGAGATCTGGTTCACGTCCCGACTTTAGTCAGGATTTAGCTTACCGGAAGCTGACTTGGCCAACGACAAAGGGATAGCAGCGTTTTCGCACGCCAATATCACCACACGTGGTGAGTTAAGTCGTTCCATGAAAGCGGGCGTGTGTTCCCGTCGATGGACGGGTTCAAGTAATGTATCACACACTGTCGAAGAAAAAGGACGAAACAGCATTCTCTAACCAACGTATGTCGATAACATTCACGTAGGAGATCTAATTTGATTTGCATGCGAGAGGTGAAGCAGAACTTTAGAGATGGAAATATTAATGACCATCTCACTTTGACCACTAGTCATTCGAATCATATGACAGGAGGATACATATAGGGTTGTCTATCATTTCACGTTCTATGAAGCATGGTTTGACATCGCATGTGATCTCAAGTGTGTGTTCGCCAATGTTGTGGTGTTCCTATGATGCTTGATTGATATAAAGATGACAAGTTACTTCTGTTCTTGATTTTGAAACTGATAGTTTTGATTTCTATACAAACGGTTCAAATCATCAAGCTAGTTTGATTCCAATTCGAATCGAACTATGGTCTGTTAATCCAAGATGATGGAGTTGTATTCAAATCATTTCTACTCACTATGCACACACGAACATTCTCATCTAATTCCAACTCATAAACTATATGGAATTACTTGCTCTCACACATCTATCAATTATGTTGTGGAACACACAAACTCGTTGAAACTTCGTGATCCTTTCTCTTTCGAGAACAAATCATCAGGTGAAGAAGTTTGAACAGGAAGGTGGTTTAGCAAAACGTGTACAACAATCATTAAGCATCGTAAGAGACAATTCTAACTCTTGAAACCAAGTCGATTTAGTACGCACGCAACTTCTATTCCATGTCCAGTGCAAGTAAGCTAAGCTGCTCCCCCAATGTATTCGTATGCCCCACTTCCGAACCAATCACCCATAGGTCAAGCATGGTTGGGGTCGGTCGTCACGTCGTTCGTGACTTGAGTCGAAGTCCGTGATCCTTATTTTGGTGTGCATGCAGTGCTGCTGTCGTTAGATTAGGTGGTCGTTCGGTCAAAGTCGTGTTCTGAAAACTGCGATGGAATGGTATGCAATCGATCGACAATACCAATCCAACTTTGCATTAGAGCCTTATTTCGTCTCCCACGTCGTCGATATGGCGTGAGTTGAGTACGAGGAGGTGAAGCACACGTTAAGTGGGGATCGAGATCGATATCGATGTGTGTCTCCGAGTTGGAGGTTGTGGCGAGATCGATGTCGACACACGTTAACTCGGTTAGTTTTGATCATATTTGACCGGGCGTCGTTGACTTCTGTCGGGTTGACGACATTGCTCTTTCTCGTTACCCCATTTATGATCTCAAATTTCTTCTCCTTCTATGTTATTTGATAACTTAGTTTTTTACTCTTTCTTTTAATTGTTTAAAATTATTAAAATAATTATTATTAATGATAAAAAAAACTAAAATACTATTTAATAAAAATTATAAATAAAAAATTAAATACTTTTAATTACTCTTTTCTATACGAATCTTAGTAATGGACAAAACATAAAAAGAACTCTTCCTTCTCCTCAAGATTAATTCATATATTATAAATAATGATCTTTTTTATAATTTTTTATAAAATATTTTATTTGAAAATTTAATAGAAAATCACTTGTTTTAGACTTTCGCTATAGAGTAACCCAATTTGGGGTTTTATTTTTCTCCTTGAGGGCAATATTCAACTCTTTGATTATTGTAATGATTGGACCTAAATTTTACCCAAAAAATTAAATTTATAACAATTGATGCTACCAAACAAATATAACTAAATTTTACCCAAAAAAAAAACATTCGCTAATGATAAAACAATTATAAACTAACAGCCAAGATTTCTTGCATTTAATGTACCAAGAATATGATAAAATGTCAAAGAATAATAATTAATAATATTTCATTTTATTATTTTACTAAAAATAATCATCAAAATGGTAGTTTTGGGCAAACTACCATTATTATTCAAAAAATATATCTAAGCAGTAAAATGATAACTACAAGAATTAATTATGAAAATTGTATTATTACATGTATATGTTGCTTAAATAATATTATAGTCTACAGTATAGAGGGACACATATTATAGTGCTCTTAATTAATCTGTAGAAAATGTTTTGTCAGTAACACATAGAACTCATTTAGATTGTTACAAAAATCTTAAACTGTATTTTTTATTATTATTTTCTAGTGCAAATATTTATCGTAAAACATGCTAAAAGCAAATCAAATACTTAAAATAAAATTTAATTCGTTAATGCATCAAGAAAATCACGTAAAATAACTTATAATAAGTTTCTGTTGAAAATTATAAGAATTGACTCATTTTAAACAACAAATTATTGGAGTAAAATAGATTCTATGCATTTTAAATTTAGTTATTATTATTTTCCCTTATATTAAAAGGAAACTAACTGAAGGATCGACCAGATACTTTTGCCAAAATATTCTAATTTCTAGATTCTTGATTTCTAATCTTTAATACTGATTTATTAATTAGAGATATTCTCAATGAAATAATTGTAGTAGGCATAAAATTTATAATTATATATTTGCTATACAAAAAATCTTAACATTAGAATCAAAATCAAATAACAATATATTAAATTTACGATGTATACCTTTCAATACTATTCAATAAATCTTTATCTAATATATAGGCATATCATTATCGGATCCAAAATTACAACGATACAGATAAAAACTAGACTTGCATTATTTTTGTTCTTATCTTTCATTAAATTAAGTGATGCATTAAGGAAAAAAAGATTAATAATTAATCTATAATCTCAATAACTAGTTAATTCATTCTTAAGATGTCATGTCTTTCTATATGACAGAAAAAAATTTAGGATAATAATTACGAGAGTCTCCATTAAGATTATCTCGTAATGAATCTTATTATAATTAAAAAAAATTTATATTGATAGATAATAATTATCAAATTTTAATTAGATCTATAATATATCTTACGTATGACCACATAATATAATAAATAGTATTTTAAATTTTGTTAATTTACATAAAACAAGAGAATGTCTTAATACTATCAATTTAATTTAGAATAATTCTTGAAAAAGATAGATTTTAGAATATCATGATTTTTTTTAATTGATTGCCACATCACAATGAAACCTCTGAGTGTTTTTGCTTGCTTTTGTTATGTCAGCATCATTCCACTTACTAATAAAGTATATACATGAGGTAATGTCACAATTATTAAGTTCCCTAGTTAGTGGACATTCATCTCTTTTGATGTGTGATAGGATATCTAATACATACCACTAAGCTAAAATTTTTAAGTTCAAATATAATAATAATATATTCATCAAATTTTAATATAGATCTAATTTAGAGAACATATCAAAACATTAAGCGATCGGCACCTTAGCGTCATATGATCAATATTTTAGTACCACATGATCGACATTGCTAGGACGATACCTGAACACTATATGGTCGATACCTTACCATTATATGATCGATACCGTAACGTCACATGAAAACCTTACAATATAGTTTACATGTGATTGGCACATGATATTGACTTTTGACTTGAGATTTATCCTTTCAATATTACAGCAGCGACATCCTTTCTGATTTGTCCCAAACGGTTTTGTATCAACATTTAAAACGACGTCTTCCTTCATCCCAAATTATGAAGTCTTTATCTGCTTGGGTTTGACTTAACAAACCGAGTATATATGGAGCCCAACCTCTCGAATCTATCATTACTGTTTTGACTCTTAACAAACCCAACCTCTGAAATCTGTCATCGATCCTTCCCGCTTCTTCTGTCTTTGCTGACTCGGTCCCCTTTTACTAAATATGTCTAAATTAGATACTTCGACGCAAACAGACTGACTGCCCCCCACGCTTCATTTCTCTCCTTCCAAGATGGAATATCAGATTCCTTTAGATCTTTCACGGACGCCAACACAATGCCCCTCTGCTTCGATGCCGAGCTCTTGGTTTCCATCGACGATGACCAGTTGTTGTTGAAGAAGAAGAAGAAGCAGAAGCAGAAGGTGGCGGAGTGAGGGCTCGCACAAGGTATTCCGCTGTTCGATCATAAAAAGGTTTTGGATGGTTCGTTTCGTTTCGTAGTTTCACCATTTTATTCGAATTAATCACACGATGGGTTTTGGGTCCATGAAATCAGATGAGATGTCTTCACACTTGGTGTCCATAGGATTTGGCATCGACAACTCTTTGATCTGAATGACTCAGAGTTGTCTTATTTGCGTTCCATTATTTTGTATGGAGGGGTTCTGATCCCACATACAGCAACAACAACACTTGTCGTGGGTTCCGTGAAGGTCCTTCTAGCGCAAGTAAATGTTGAGTGGAGTTCGAGTCATACACGGAAAGCCATCTCTTTTGAGCCAGTGTGTATCAATCAGTTTGAAACCTTGCTCTTTCCTCGACCCCTTTCCCTTTCGTTCCCATCTTACTCACCACATACAAGAACTGAAACGAGCTCACCAACATGTAACCTCTCCAGATTTGGTCCTCACAAGAATCTTACCAACTTAGATGTGAGTATTTAACTCTCTCTCTCTCTCTCTCTCTCTCTCTCTCTCTCATCTTTGAAGTACTGTGTTAGTTGTTTAGCGAACGTAGAGACATCTGGATTAAGCTACTGCAAAAAAAAAGGAAAAAAGAAATCCTTACTGGGAACATTCTCCATAAATATAAGATGCCACCGGATAGATGTATATTAATTAAGCTAACCCACTTTTTGGTAATTATTCATGGTTAATCAAACCGGAAAAAGGAGTCCCTTGTTTTGACAGATGAAGACACCTTCCTACAGATCTTGCACGATTAATCCAGCATTTCTAATGCCATGACATGCATGGTGAACGTAATTGTAGAGGTGTACGTAGTTTTTTTTTGCTTTGTCAAAGGGGGGAGAGGTATATGCATGAGGAGTTCGAATCTTTGTGGCCTTTCCTCTGGTACGTGCTAACACTCGGAATAGAAATCATTAGCCAAACCAAGTAGTTGAAGTGGCGACACTGAGAAATACGTATAGATCACATGTAAGGGTTTCATTTTTCTATCGAGTGTAATAGGAAAAATCTTCCCAACTTCCACGTGAGAAGAAGTGATTGATTTCCTCTTATATATCTTTCCTTGTGCATGCAGACACCACCCCAAGCCGATTGCTTCACGCAACGAAGCGTCCCACCATGGAGAAGCCACAAGCTGGGTCGGCAGCGCAAGAGTGCACCGCTCCCTCCACCACCTTCGTCCGAGCCGACGCCACCACCTTCAAGGAGCTCGTACAGCGGCTCACCGGCCCCAACGAGCGCGACGGAGCCCACCGCCCGGTCGTCGCCCCCGCCCCTCCTTCCTCCCCCACCAAGCTCTCCGGGCTCAAGCGGCTTCACGAGCGCAGGCAGCGCTCTCGGCCGAAGCTCACCATCCTCAAACCGGGTTCCACGTCCAAGCCCCCTACCCCTGCCGTGCTGTCGCCTTCCGTGACGGGAGCCTCTGCGTCGCCTTCTGCTGACTTCGCCGGACTCTACATATGCGAGAACAAGGGCGTCGACGGGGCTGACGAGTTGGACGAAGAAGAGGAGGAGAGGGCCATCAAAGAGAGGCGGTTTTACTTGCACCCGTCGCCCAGGTCTCGATCCCGGAATCCCGAACCTGAGCTGCTGCCTTTGTTTCCACTGACCTCCCCCAGGTCTCACCAATCCTGAGAACTGCACATTTAGTCACTGTGATTTAGACTTCTTTGAATGTGATATTACAGACATGTTTTCTTAATTTCCTTTTTTTCCACACAGAATAAAATTGTCTTCAAAGATAAATTATACATAACGGTTAGACAACACTGTAATTTATGGCTTAGGTTTTAAGTTGTGACCACCATTAATATATATGATGTGTGAAAGTAACTAACCTTTAGTTCATTCTATATTCCATCTTGTACTACACATCTTGCTCTTCGTCGTCAACCTTAAGATCGAACAGTTTCCTCATCACCGTCTCCCACCCGAAGCTTCCTCCGCAAGCCTCCCAAGCTTCTTCCCACAATCAAGCCTTGCCTTGCTTCCCAAGCTTCTTCCGGATAAAGATTTGTTCCACTGCCGACCGCATGAGCTGCCACTCTCCATGACCGGCCCAAGAGAAGCAGCTCCAAAGACAAAGTTTCCGGTCCTGTGATCTGGACGATGCTCAATTAATTCTTGGGGCAACACAAGAAGAAGCTGCCAAATCTAACTACACCATACAACAACATTGGAATAGAACCATCAATATATACCAGAAATATAGCATTACTCCTATCATCCATTCTCAATAGCAATGAAGCAGTAATTAACTTCAGCAATTTAAGTTTGATGCAAAAAACTTTAGATCTGAGATATGCCTGTTTGTCCTCTCAAGCATAACACAGTTTTCTGCAGATCACACAAAAAGTTTTTTGCAGGTCCAGTTGGCAGCCACAGTTTAAGACAAGTAGCAGTTAAGATACGGGAGATCCAATCACAAACATAAAACACCATTCCCGTGAACCACATCCCATTGTCCAACAAGTTCAAACATCAAACTCAGCATCCAGCAGTGGGAGTTTTACACCGACAAGTGTTCAGCAACATTGTTTCTTTAGTGCCAGAGAAGGCAATGCCGGAAAACCGAGCTCTGATTTACCTTCCCCACTCTAAAGATGGATCCGGCCGCTCCTCAATCTGCTCTTTTGGAGTATGTGTTGCGGTGCTTGGCGGTTGTGGGCTTGCAGCCTGGGTCCAACCCATGATATGCGGCAATACATACTACGAAAAAGCAACATTGGGTCAAATACAACCAAGAATCCTAATTTGTTTTAACAATTAATAGGCATGCAGCAATCTTCAAACAATCTCAACCAGTATCTTGTGCAGTTATCATTCATATTAGAAACACCATAAGCAACTTGTATCAAGGTATAAAAATTTGCAGAGACTATTCTGATTGCAGCATTTTATTTGGCCAAACAACAATAACCAGTTTCTCTGGCCCACAGAGGGATGCCTATATACATTGAAACTCACTACGCCCCGTATTGACATGAGCCTATTTAGTTTATTCCTTTTAGGAAAGTCTTTTCCACACATCTCATGTTCAACACATGATAGACCAACATTACAAGACCAAAGACATGATAACACAAACTATAAATCATTTATTGTTCATTTTGGATTACTTGTGTAAGCCAAGAAACCAAATAAATTCCCTTACTACAAGCTATCTAGTAAAAGAAATAATGTTGCCTTTTGGACAGCACAAAGAAAACTTCAATCAACAACAAAGAGCAGGCCAATGCCAAAATAGAATAATGAATCCCACCTCAAATTATTTATTTTTTACTTATCAACTACATAAACCGAACAGGAAAAGAGCAAACAGCAATGTGCATCAGCACAATGTTATTGCCATAATCTCCTGTCTTCTCACAGATCTCTGTAAGCATAATATGAATCTTTCATGAAATTTCAAAAGTAAATTCTTGCATTAATGATGCATGTTATGAACACCTAAATTGTCTCAATATGTCCGCATCCAAGGATTGTTGTTTCGTGTACTGAATCCATGTCAGTCCCTGGGTGAACCATATGTATTGGTCAGTACCAGTACCGATGCATGGTGCACCAGTACATACCGGTGACTTGAAGAGAAAAAAGGACAAAAGGAAGGGGCGGTGTAGGAGAAAGAAGAAACGAAGGACAAAGAGGAAGGAACAAGAAGAGGCATTGGAGGAAGAGGATGTGCTGAAAGAAGAGGAAGAGAAAGGAAGAAGAGAAACGGTGGAGGAAGAGTACAAAGGAAGAAGACGAAGTGGAGGAACTGTAACTATCAACAGCGCTGGCGATCAGCATGAACAGCTCACGGCAGTTGACGTCGATGGGCGAGAACACGAGGTGAAAGGACTCACATTCAGGCGAAGGGTGCTCGCAACTGTGAGTCCTAAAGTATGTTTATTTATTATTATTTTTTTAGTAGTTCGAACAAGACTGCCCGAAATCGGGGCCGGATCAGAATGTACCTTGCCTCGCCTGTTTTACACATGGCGAAACATCAAACCTGTCAACATGTTCACTAAAATAGATAGTGAACTGAGTAACTTCAATCAGACAAGAATGAATCTAGCCTAACATTTATGGACATCTCATGCATTTAGCTCTGGGATACCAACATCTGGTTTGTAAGTATGTCCTCATAATAAGATCATCCCATTACAGAAGTAAATTAGACTGCACAAATTTGTGTCCAAACGTAGTTGAGCAAAAAGTGGTTGTAAAATGCAAATATTCACATTCATAGAACTTCATGGATATGTAGATACAAGTTCAGGTCTATCCAAGTGTTTGGAAAGCAATGGGCACTGGCAGCAAGATTGCTGTCCACCATTTTAGGGAACCACCAAACAATAAAATAAATAAATCAATCAAAAATCTGAGAAAAGAATATATTATCAAAATCAGCAGTTATGTAAATCCTATTTAATCCAAAAAAAGTATTTCTAATCCAAACTTCGTGCATAATGATTAAGCATACATGCATATGCGTTCGTGAAGCGAGAAAAGAAACAGGCACCCAAAACCCACCATATATTGGGGATTGGTTAACAGTAATGTGTTAAATATAAAATTCAGTCAACAAGAAATCTTGCAGAACTATAAAATAACTGGATGAACCTAAGTTCCATTAGTCTGTGCTAGTCATAAGCACTTAACTTTGTGCACAGACCAGGAGCAAAATCCATTAATAAAAGGGACTGGAGTACCAATAACAAAAATCTTACACTAAACACAGTACGAATTGCTGTGAACTCAGCCTTTGTAACTGGAACAGAGAACCGCTCATTTGTCTTCTGGATGTTATTTACAACAGCTGTCCAAATCCTCAAAAAAATTATGGTGTTAGGACTTTGCAAAAAGAAGTAGAAATTAAAAAAAACATACATTTCACTAACTGGCTTATCTAAAAGCAGACAACGGAATCAAATACAATCATAATAGATGACATCCAAAATTTAGGAAAAGCAATACTACTTCCCATCGAGAACTTCAGAAACTATAGGCAAACTTACAAAAGAGATCAGTCTAAATGTACATTCAGTGTGCCCCTTTTAAGTAAAAGACAGTTTCTATTGATCTCTTCAATTATAATTGCTCCTGACAATCACAATTTACCACACAAAGTGTAGCTCAGTAGGTCAAACAATTTACCACTATTTTCTTTCAGATTTTCATTCTAGACTTACAGAAGGATTTGATGACTAAGACAACCTGAGTTTCCACCTATGCAAACAATCATCCAGTGAACATAACATCAGATAACTGCTGTTGTAAAAGGTCCAACAGATACTACTCAACAGTACAAAATGTCAAGTAGAATTGTATAGCATGAACGACAATCTCTTCTTGGTATCAAGCTATAGTCTCTTTGTAAATATGTTAACAGTACCCAACCAACCAATTTCACACTCTCTCTTTTCTTGGCATCAAGCTTTAGTCTTTTTTTAAACATGTTCTTAGTAACCAACCAACCAATTTCCTTGTCAGGCTGCCAGTGACAAAAAAAATTTCTTGGAGGTCCTTTTCCAGCAACATAGATTTATTGAAATTGGTAGATTGCTTTAATTACAGGGGAGAAATTACAGTGCACAAGTAATAGAAATGAAATTCTGAATATCTGTCAACATACAAATTGTAAAGTTCATTACATGTCAAGTCCTTCTGTACACATGTGCTCATGAAGGATAAGCTATAATTTTGATGACAATGCTAACAGGTCTGTTCTTTCAGTAAGTTGTGATCGACCAATCCAAGGAATTGGTTGAAAATCAGCCAGAAAATGGCACAAATTAGTTGTGATCGACCAATCCAAGGAATTGGTTGAAAAATGTATAAAACATATTAACTCCTTGAAATCAGTGAAAATAAGCTAATAACTAGCTGGAACTGACCAAAACAAATGGATATGGCAAGAAATGGCTGGGACCAACCAAGTATCAGACAGAATAGGTTCAAACACATTTTGGACTAGATAGAAGTCACTATCAGTTGCAACATAGTCGAGTACAATTGATCGCTCAAAAAATATGAGGTAACATCCAACTCAAACTTGAGAGTATAAAACACCTACCTAAGGTAACTGCTGTCATCCACTCTATGAGACCCAACTCCTACAACCCACTTGCTCCTGGGTTCATATTTTGGAACACTTTAATTCAAAAGGGAGTTAAATTGTTTTTTTTTTTGTTGGGGGGGAGTTGGGTGTGGCAAAGTGAGCATTAGGAAAATTTGCATCTTTGTTTTTGAAAATTCTAATTCCTAATTCTTAAAATAATCATTTTCCTTATCTTGATCCACAATACTATAATTTCGAATATTTGGTTTTGGAGCCACCAGAATAAATTATTTATAATGCTCAACCACCATTAATTATCTCGGCAAGTAAATAATTGATAATCGATCTTTGAAGTATATAACTAACTACATCTATGTTGTTCATTGCCAGACTAAATCTGGAAAAAGTTGCTTTGCATCAAAGAGGAGGGTGTGCACAGAACTTCGTTAAATGTCATGAACGTCCCCCAAGTAGTTGCTGTAAGTCAAAATCTAAATTAGAATAAACATCTGAATCAAAATCTTCACTAGCTCACCCTCTCCCAACGTTTTAGTAGGGTCAATTAGGAATTCATATGTGACTTGAGCAACATCCATAATCTTTTGTTCCTGTAAAACAACATATCTCACAAAATTTTTTGTTCAAAATTAATTACGAGATGGCAAAGGCTAGAGTAAGTCATAAATATCAAAAAACCATTTCAGTATCAACTCTAAAATGAATTACAGTTGCAAAGGTGACAAGCAATATATAGATGGCTTACATAAGTTTAGAAGATATCCAGCTTTATCATTCATTGGGGAAATTGATAGTGATTTCTTCACCTGGCCTTCAAGGCTGCAACTCAGTTAAAAAGTGGACACATTAGAAAAGAAATGTGCAAAAAAATGCAATCAACAATATATGATCAATCTGGAAAACCTTGATTTCATTGAGGGATCATGGAAAAATTCACAAGATTCAGCGGGTCCCAGGCCAATCAAGCTTCCAACTTCAGTAGGTGACAGAGCAAAGGCCTATTAGCAAGCAATGATCCCAGAAATCAACAAACTATATCTAAAAGCATGCGGTTCAGCAAAACAAATCTTCCAAAAATCAAACCTTATTTGGTTGATAATAGCTAGACAAGTAAAACAACAAACAAAAAAAAAAGGCTCAAATAAGAAAATAAATTCAGGAGTAATGAGGATGAAATTCTTTACCTGCTTCTTTTGCCAATCATATTTTCTTTGACCAATGGCAGGCCAAAATCTCAAGATAACACAACCTTTTTTAGATACTCTAGAAACCCCAGACTGGTACAAAACAAAGGTCAGTTGACAGTTCAAATCAAAATCTACACCGAAACACAAAATATGTAACTTCTGCAGACAAACAGCACATACATCCAATTCACGGAAAGTTGGAAGAACTGGTGACACTGACAAGGCAGCTTTTCCCTTAAAAACAGTGTATTCCGCATACCGTCTAACTGAGGAGCTTCCTGTAGGAGAAAATGGTGGTAAGTCAAAGCATTTGTCTGTTAAGTTGGAAAGGCAACCAGACTTCTGATTTAAATCCATACCATCATTCACAAGATCTGGTCCAGAAGTTGAAATACTATGTTGACTACTCAACCAGAAAGAATCCTTTACATTGGCGGCTCTCTCCAGTATAGAGCTGCCAAGTTTACAAAGAAGTTCGAATAGATAGAACGACCAATTCACAGAAAAAAAAATCCATACACGTAACTGATTATATACTAGAGAATGCATACGCATAGCCAGAAAATAACAGATAAACCGAGACTTTAGATCATAAGCAGATAATAGCAGACTCGATTCTTTTAGACAAAGGTACTGCTAACACCATTACTCACATACAAAAGATTACTATGCTGACCAGCCAAACTGAGAACAAACTCGAACCTTCCCAGAAACTGGCCCATTTATCTTTGAACGCTTGACACTAAGATAACTCGTTCGCATCGATACCAACTACCATAGTGTGCAAACCTAAAACTATCATTTTACATTCACTAACACACAGAAGGCCATCAACTGGGTCATGCTTACCAAAAGGTAGGGATAACTAGTCCAGAACCCTTTCGTGTACTTGAGAGACCATTTGACGAACAGTTGGGTTACACAATGTGACAGATACCATTTCTCGGCAGATCTTTGTCATATTGCTGGAGGTTCCATATCAAAGATGAACGAGATCGAAGGGAGCTTCATTTCGTTTGGTGGGATTTAGCAGAGGAAAGAAGTCAGAACAAGACAATAGGGAAGAGGGAAGCATCGGATTACCTGCATGAGAGGAAGCGGGAGGTTCTTCTCATCGTTGCAGGAATTAGGGCACCGAGGGGTTGGAGCCGTCCCGAGGTTTAGGAACGCTGGAAATGCCGGCGGTGCTTTTTAAGACAGGATTATTTTGCGGCACACGAAAGGGCGGTCAGGAATCCTGACCGTCTGATTCTTATCAACGATTTGATTATTACTCAAGAAAACCACGAAACAACACACGATAGGTCTGGAGAACTAGGTGTCGATCACGAAACAGCGAACACGACTTTCCTCCAACGCTGATCTTTGAGCCGATGTCGTGCGGTCCCCACAGAAGAGGTAAAGCATGGCGTGGCAGGTCACATGGGGTCGTCGCTGTCTCGCCACAGAGGGTAACTCCAGCCAAGGGAAAGCCCACGCGATTTGAACTGCACCTCCTTCTATGGCATCACGATGTATTAACAGGAATGATCTGATTCGGATCAAAACATTTGATCAGACGAGCGGCTCGATCGGATCGGATCGGATCGAACCGACCTGGTTTAACCAACCTGACCCGACCCAATTGATAAGCCATGCGGGTCGGATCTTTATTTTCAAGTCAACCTTCGCAGGTTCTTCCTACCTATTTCCACACGATCCGACCCGACTTAGTTGCATAGATCTCCCCTTTCAGTAGTCAACCACTAACATTTGTCAACAACCTCTACAAAACACAGTTCTTTATTTACTTTCTAATCTGGATGGCAAAATTGCACTCTAGTTTTCTTTATAGATTGCAAATTGGAGATCTGTGATTTTAGCATTCCCAACAAAACTAATAAAATAAATGTCCTCTTAAGGCATTTATTTTCACTTGACAAACCAAACGAACACATCAAAAGAAGATCCAACTCGACTCCCAATTTTGACTCTGACAAATTGATAATGTTGGCTAGTGAGAGAAAGCAATTACCTCCCCTTGACCTTCTCGTCTTCCTTTCGGTTCTCACAAGCCCATTTGACCGGAGGGGACAGCAACAAGAGCGTTGCATGTGAACCTACAGTGCAACACGTGAACCACTCCACAGATCTCCATGTCGGCAGCCTCTCGCGCCCAACCTGTCGATGCCCGGTGGCCAATGCTGCATGCTGATTTCCAAGGATCACAAATGGAGATGATTTCTTTCTGATGATATAAGCTTAATGACAGCTTTATGCAACAAGAGATACATGTCGATAGATAAGGCAAACAAGTTCTCTATTTATTATGGTGCATGTTCCTAACCGATGAAAGTTTCATGTGATGTAACATATGGAATGGAAGTCATAACACAAGGAAAACAAACAATGCACGTACTTGAGGGAAGAAACTTGCTTGACAGATTGGACAAAGCAACAATGTAAGCATCACAGTGGAGAAGATATGTACAAGTTCTATTTGATGGCATGGAAAAGAAGACGGTAGTGACTTCCATCATCCTCTATCCAACTTCCTTTCCCATCTCCACCAAGATCTGACAGGAGCTGGTTTTGGCTGCCGATCACCTGGGTTTTCATATTTCCTGCAACGACTAGCTAATTATGAACTGCTGCTCCATCGTTAGCTGTTGCCTTGGTCGAGCAGCTTCGGAAAGAACAAAGAGGGTCTACGTACGCACACAAAGCCGGCTGGCCGGCCGGCCTACCACAAAGAACACAACATGCACTACCTTCTAGTGTCAGTAACCCTAATCAGCAACCAGAGCCTGATCTTTCGAGCTGTTTTCGGTTGCATCAGCATCACAAGAGGCTTTCTTGGGCAAAGGCCTGATGACCTTGCCAACAGCTGGAAGCTTCACCCTGGGAGTCAGCCTTTTGGCCTCCTCACAAGTGTAGATGTATATTTTTCTCACCATGCTGCAGAACTCACTGCAAATGCATGAAACCGAATCGAAATTAATATGACACCAGCATAGATAAACTAATTTGTAACAGATCGATAATTGAAGAATTCTTTTTCGAGTAGCTTTTGCATAGTTTAGTTCAAGGAAATGAATTTAGAGCCTTACTGCCATGGGTCATCACCAACCATCATTATGTCATCCTCATCATCTGTGTAGATGACCTCCCACTTTTTTGCTGCACCGTAGAGCTCTCCCTCAATATTAAACATCTCTTCCAGCTTCTGAAGAAGCTCATCATATCCATAAAATCTAGTCAGATCCACTGCCCTCCCAACTGCCATTCCTTGCATGTGAACCTGCAGAAAAAGAGACGATTAAGCCACCTCTCAAGCATCATACATTCTTTTAACATAAGTTATCTACTGCTAGCATCTATATCTAGAGAACTATTTTAAGGTTTTATACTAGTGAAGTTGTACCGATCCTAGGAGCAGCAAATCAGAGAGAAAAAGCAAGTTCTTATGACCTTGGTGCAGCTCCTCAATTGTCTACTTTGACACTCTTGGGTTGACCTTAAGCATGACTTCTCCGGCTCACTGCTGACAGCGAGGGCATCAGACCTGTTGATGTTTGATGGTTGAGATTGTTGATCTGATTCCACATCCAACGATGTTACTGCTTGTTCCTCTCCAACACAAGAATTGGTAGTCAGTGGAGAGAGTTCCCCTACTGCAGAGCTCTCAACTAGCTGAATTCCAAACAGCCAGCAGCCTGTGCTAGTTTCCTGCTTCTTTTCACTTTGTTCTTTATTTATGTCTGCCATCAAGGAATCAGTTTGAGGTTCTGTCCTGAATGGCCAGTACATGGCGCCATTAATAGCTGATGGTCCATTATTTCCATTAAATTCAATTGACTCAGGCTTTGATGCTGATGGGAACACAGATGTGGGGCAGGATGGTGCACACAGTTCTTTTTCTCCCTGCAACCCAGAAAATGAAAAATTTTGGGTACTCTCAGCGGTGGATTTCCATAAACCTGCAACAAGACAGAAATGTGATAGCATAAGGACTAGTGATAAAATTTTGAGGAGAAAGACTAAAAGAAGTACCAAAGTAAATACGTAAAACATAATCATTTCATGATTCTTCAAATGATGTGGGATCACCTCAATTAATGATATCGCTGGAAGACTATAATATACAGTTTTTAATTTATGTAAAAAGATCAAGCATGCATTATCAACACCATAACTGAAGGAATTGCTGGTATCTTGTATTTTTAACCTTTGAACTCTTTAACTCTTATTGAACTCTTGTATTTCAATTTACAGATTGTCAATTGAAAAGGGTAGCAGGTTCACTTTTCTTTTCTTAAAAAAAAAGGAATCATATGAAAATAAAACCAGGATATGTTGAATCCCAAAAGCAGATATAGTTTCTAGTTTCTACACTAAACCAAAGACTAGCTTTCAGTTTTCCACACAATTTCTTCTGTCAGTATCTCTATTGAATACTTTCCTGTAGACTCGAAGTGTGCTTGAGCTTGAGATGGGAATCTGTAAGATGCACAGCCCAACTATTGAAGTAATCTTAAACAGCACTAACTCTCTACACTACAGCAGCTTTGCACAGACATCAAAACTAGAATTTGATGTAAAAGCCCACCCAAATGTCCAATTCAGCAAGGTGACAACATGGAGACACAGAAACTTGTAGGAGAAGAATATATAAAAAGGTGAGATAGTGCAACATGATCAATAAGAAGCCTAATATCACAAAAATCATTAAAACCACCCATTTATATTCTTTGATACCAGTACAATATACCAATAAAGAATCTAGTAATATGTGTAACTTGCAACACTAGACTCGAAAGGGCACTGCATTATGGGGACAATAGTGTTACATATCTATAACAAAATAGCCAAATAATAGATATTTGCAGTCCATGGGAAGGTCTAACGTGGAATTAGTGATGAATCTATCTTGTTTAGAAAAATCTTGAAAAGAATGAGATAATAAACAAACTGAGGAGTTCCAACTACCTTGTAAAAAATGTTACTAAAGGATAAAGATGTGGAGAAAATCAATACCAAATGCTGGAGTAAGATCTGATGATTCAGCTGGTGCAGCTGATGGTCGTGTACGTTTGTTTCTCTGCACTGGTTGAAAGGTTGGAGGAGCAGCTGCAAGAAGTGGTTCCAATTCCCACGGAGAAACTGTGTCTGGACGCCGGATACACGAAGGTTCATCCCATTGAACCTAAAAATAAAAGTCAAACCACACCTCATAACACATAGAAAAACATCCAGTGACTCGTAAAGTGAAAATCACTGATACAAAACAATGCTGATTTATAATTTCCACTTGGCATAAATCTCATCAGCTCATAGCAGGAACTCCCTACCTTTAAAGTTCTCCATTCTGACCCTGCCCATTGAGATGTTGTGTCCACACCAACAATAGTGCCACTGAACCTGTAAAAATGGATAATAGTACCTGGTTAACCACAAAATATACAGCATAATATATTTTATTTTATGCCCATTACACACGACCAAGAGCACCTTTTTTCTGGAGCTTCATCACCTTCAAATCTCATATTAAATCTCATCCCAACAGAGAATTTATAATTCTTGGCTTCAAGATACTTGTTGACGCTTATGATGAAGTCTGATCGACTTGTCCTAAAACATGAACAATACTTATAATTCTGTTTTTAGTTCTCATTAAAAATTTGTGAATTTGGATAGATATATAAAGCAAACTCCTAGTATCTTACATAAGCATGGAGCATTAGATATCCAGCAATAACCAGATAAACTAAAACATAGAAATAAAAAACCAATGTAATATTTAAGGTTTCTATTCTCATCAAAATACCTATTGAAATATTGAAACATTTCCAGCTCAGTGAAGTAAATATTTCCTTCTTAATGAAAAACAAATAAGTTGCATAAAGAAGTTGGAGAACCAAGCATCTTTCTAAACCTAGAGCTGTAATCCAAAAAATAAAAACAAACAATACACTACATACATTATGAACTCGTAGTAGATAGAGAAACTGAGGAAACATGAAAGAAACTAATAAGTAGATCATAGTAAAAATCTAAAGAAGAGACTAACCTTGGTTTGTAGAAAACAGAAAAAAGAGTCCCAGTAGCAATAGCATGAGATGCAGTAGCCAGAACTCCAAGATGCATGCTATGACTGGATATGACTGACGATGGCATGTTATTTGGCTGCCTCATAAGCCTTCTCACACCGACTCGCAGCTCATCATTCTCACCTCTGCCATGTACACACATACAAGTATTTCATTATCATTTCTCATGACAAAAGCAAATTATCCAAGGTCCACAATAAGCATGACATATTTCTTGGAAGATAAATGATAGATAAATAAATTCCAACAAAGTAACCATGACCTGAGAAAGTTAAATACATCACCAGCTACCAATTTCTTTGAGCTAACAAAGACACTCCAACCAGTAGTGAGCAGATGGCGCCTGGGCTGTCCTGAAAGAGAATTTAAAACTCAAATTAACATATTTCACTATTGAGTCCTGCTTGTTGTGAGAAAAGATGACAACATCTATTTTACAAATACAAACAACTATCTAAATAAATGCTAAGCATTAATAAAGAGAGACTACCAAAAGCCATTAGCATATCCAGACAACCAAAAGGTAAGGATAGTAGCAATCATTGCCTGGAAAGGCATACTGGGATAGACAAATTCTCCTATAGACAAGTAGTGAGGTAATCAGAGAAATGGTGCATTGAAGTATAGTAACTTTCAACACCAACATTTCTCTGATTCCGGAAGTTCTAGATTGGAATTCAGATGACAGATGAAAACTTTTGACTTAAGTGTAATGTCGAGCAACAAAGCAGAAGACAGCATCTTATCACATTCTGACAAGATATATACAAACCTCGAAAAATGTGACGAAAATGCCATTCATTCCCATGAAGATCTTTGGCAACCAATTCTTGCCAAGGTGGGTTCTGGGACATATCCTAAACAAACAAGAAAAGTACCAGTGGACAAAATCAAGAGAAAGTGAAAAGAAGTATCAAATTGCAAATTCAAGTTAGCAGCTAGATATGATGAATGAAAATAGGAATTCAAATTTCAAAATAGCAACTGACCAGTGAAGGAAGGCACTCATCTGCATGCCTTCTAAGAACTGAGAACCCCCCATGAGTGCTTGTGTCTGATGCAGTTAGAGTCTTACAGAAGGAACGGACATTGCACCTTTCGGGCTCAGCCAGTGGTGAATCTGGGCTGGTAACTTCATCTTGCTAATTAAATATAAGAAAATAAAAATAAAAAAGAAGTCAGAAGAAAAAAATATAAATTATGCTTCAAAATATAATTAAAGCAGCATAAAATGAAATCAAGAACTAACAGCAAGTTGACACGAAGGAAAGCTACCGGTTAGTTAATATGATCACTCTAAGGTCATAAAATTACTAGAAACACAAAGCCCTGTTTTTTCTCACGACAAAATCACAGTACAAAGCAAAGAATAACTAGGTTCTGATTTTTTTTTTTTTTTACAATACACTTACCTTTGCAAAGCATCTTTATAAGGACAGCATCTGAGATTTTCTAACATAGACTACAGCAGGATCTACGAGTAATAGATAAATCAAGAAAGACTCACATTTACTTCAGGTTGCAATGTAATCTGCGCATATACTTCATCTGTATCTGGTTCAGCCTAGAAAAGCATATAAAACAATAAAACACCATTCCCTCCATGGGTAAATTAAGCATGAAGAAAGACAAAAGAGAACAAAATCTAGCTTGGAAGTAATTTACCCGGAGTTCAACATGGACAACCCTGCATAAGATCTTTGATGGAAGATCAAACAAAGGCATTTGCTGGTCAAGCTCTTGATTTGTTGATGCTTCAAGCTATAAGTCAACACAAAAAGAAATTAGATTAAATATGTGCATCTATCTCCAGTTATTTTATCTTTTGCGAAGTAGGCCACTTTAACGAAATGATTTGAACTCATAAACCACAATGAAAATAAGGTAACATGTTTCAAGTATAATAGATCTATCAATCAACTCTGTTGTCCCAAACAAGGATTAGAGGGGCTACATCACTAGCAGCTGACAAGTGATATCAATAATAAGTAAGAAGTTGATATATTCGAAAGCATGCAAATGTAGATCAACACAAAGGATCAACAAATCACAAGCAGGACAAAATTGACCACGGTAATGTCTCTTGCTATATGAAGCAGATAATCATATAGATATACAATTAACTACACCAAAATCTTCTTAGTACCTGCTCCATATGGCCTTGGGGAAAGTAATAAACCCTTTCTTTTTCACGAGGTAGAGTAACCAAAGACCCTGCACATGTTTTCCATAGTTCCTGGTACAAGACATCTCCATAGGGCCCTAGATATAGAAAATTTCCACCAGTAGTCAGGAACAACTTATAATAATGATAACTCAGCATCTTAGAACCATGGATTTCTAAGAATGACCAGTGGTTAATAAGATGATAAATTAGACGTAAACTGCTTGTCTTAAAATGAGAACATATTTTTCTTTAATTAGGAAATAAAAAAATCTTTGATGCAGGAGGGATTGTCAAAAATGAGGCAAAAGAAAGCCTAAATAGGTTCGTTGACCACATTTATCAAGAACCAGAGTGACCCTAACGGCGACGAGAGAAGGTGAGCATCCAACACAAGGAATGTCTACAAAATTAGGCATATGAAAGAAGAAAGAAAAAACATCCAAAAGCTACACAAAAATCCCTTACAGCAAAAAAAGATGATGAAATTTTCAAGGGATTCAAAGCCAGTTTACTCATTGGGTATATCTTGAAATTATTATTTACTGTCATAATTATCTAAAAAAAGATTTAGTCAAGCGAAAAGACCACATATCAATAAGAAAAAAAAATGAAGAAGAAAAGGGAAAGAACATCAAGCATGAGAACAAAAACTTTAGCTCTGTTACATCAAACTAAAAAGAGAAAATAACGGTAACCTGAACCGAGCCTTGCGGATGAACTGTTTGGTGGTGCCGAAGCCATAACAACTGACTGAAATTTCTCAAGGAAATTATAAGAACGCTGGACTTTACAGAAGAAAACAACAAGAACAGTTGGCTCTGCAGTTCCGAGTTCTGAAAAGCAGCTTACATACTAATAAAAGCCCTCCTGATTACCGCATTAACTCTGAAGCAGCACCATAAGTTCTTCCCTCGAACAGACGCCCTAGCAAAAGGCCAGCGGGTCCTCGATTGCTTCGGAAAAGATGCGACAGCTAAAAGAGCATCTGAACTCCTACCTCTGACCCCTCTGCAAAATTGACGCTTTTGCTCCTCGTGACAGAGAAACTCTAGCAGAAGGGCCTCGGGCGACGCCCCCTGCTTTTTTTCTCCCTGCCACCCTTCGAAACGGACGGAGCTTCGTTCTTTAACGGCCGTTGGAGGCGTAAAGGCGCCCTCTTTTCACCACCTCCGGATTAACCGCAAGCGCTGCACCAGAAAGGCGCCGCCTTTGGCGATAATTTTCCACCGTTAGCACAGATCTGAGGCAACGAAAAACCAAAGTGACAAAAAACGTGTAATTTGCTCCACTCCTTGAGCATAAGATTCCAATGTTCTCAGCGAGAACCCAAATCCAACCAGAAATCTTTTCTGTGCACACATAAAGAGAAAGTAAAAAAACTGACACAATTACAATCAGATCAAATCATTCAAACGCCAACGCTGAGAGAAGAGAGAAAAAGGAATCTACCGCAATTTCCAAACTTGAAACCAATCCGCCTCTCCGGAACACCACGGAAAATCCAAAATCCAAACCAAACCGAGCAATAAACCTTCGGACACTCCCAAAATGGAGGATTCTGCCAAATTCAAGCTTGGTATGTTCAGCTCTACCGCGCGAACCGATCGAGGGATCTTCACCAAGACGCGAGAACGACGACGCCACCGCAACCGAGAAGCCGAGGAAGAACCCTATACATCACCACGAAGGAGGCGGAGAATAATACGAGCAAATGCGTGGAAGAAGAAGAGGCGGGTGTCATGGAACCACTCCGGCTTTAACGAAGAGAGCGACAGTTGTTTTCCTCATTTCTTTTCCTTTTTTGTTCCTTTCTTTTACTTGCTGTCTCTACGAAACCCTACACGGAAAAATGCTGTTTCCCGTTTCCCTATCGCGATCCCGCGTAATTATCCTCTCCGTCCATCGTACACCCGTCTCATCGGACGGTCTCCTCCCCTCCAATATCGATGCGCTCAGTACGGATTCCATCTCTTCCCCGTCTTTTATCCTGCTCCGAGGGAACACCACACAGTCTCGGTTTTCCAAAACACCCCTCTTGTGGCACCCAAATAACGAGAACGCCACCGCCTTTCCTCGTTCCAGAAGGGCCACGGGGGAGCGCCACGTAAGCACCAGGACCGGCCTTTCGCTGATCTTTTAACGATGGCTTGAACGGCATGGGGAATCCATCTGCCATCAACGGTCCTGATCTCATCGGACCGAGCCCAATCCCTGATGGTCAATTCGCGAGACTCTCAAGGGCAAAAGTGGAAGAGGAGCCTTTCCTAATTTAATTATGACGGCTTTACAAATTGCCTCTGAAAAAAACAAAACAAATAAAAATGAGAAAGATGATTGATATAATTTATATTTTAGAAAAAAAATTGTAACTTTAATTTGGATTAGAAAATAATGTGTGGTCCCCAGTGGGGACCCAAATCCTGGCCAATCACATCAAAGCAAGCAAAGGATCTAATTATAAAGCTCCAACCTCGTCATCATCACACTGAAAGCCAAAGCCTTAAAGGTGAGGGGGTGTCACATGTAATGTGAGGCTGTCTAGCTTTCCATATGCCTCCATAAAGTGGGTTTGGTGGGGAGTTGAGGGTGATGATTAGCTCCCTATAATTTGATGATGCCCTCGTTATTACCCCCACATATATATATATAACTAATATGATAGATGTCGATGATATTTAAGTCAATCAGATGATGTATGCATAAGACATTCGAGATAATTAAGAAGATAGTTAAGATGCCTAGATCTTGAATGAGACATTTAAAGATCCTTTAATGGAAAGTTAGAATTGAGATGAAAATTAAAATCATTAATGAACAGTACTATCTTTGATAATAAAAAATCAATATGCTCTATAGTTGGCTGAATCAAACAAATTGAAGTCAATATGACAGTTGTGATTGGGGTAAACTTCTCCCTATCACAAACTAAAAATATTATAGATATATATATCATATGATTAAAAACAGCTAGTAGTTATTGTCTACTTAATCAGTGGAAAACTCCAATTAACAGTGATACATATCATTTCAAAAAAAAAAGCTATATATCCTATTATTTTAATTATTTTCATATTCACATTCTAAATTCAAGTCTAGTATTAGAGAGAGAGAGAGAGAGGGGACAGGAATATATATCTTAATATTTTGATGGATGGTAGGATGCACATAATATACTATCCAGAGTGTGTTGTTTAAGCCTGAGGGAGGCCTGGCAATTGTTGGTGTCACACTGGGCAGCAGGTCAGGGGAAGAGGTGGCATCCATATTATATGATTGGAACCTGAGTTGGCATGAAACATGGTACCAGTTGAACTCATTATATGCACACACACACAGACCCAATTCATTAATCAATGGTCACACTGTCCACTGGCATTTGACAAGAGACAAGATTCCAGGTTCAACAAAAACAAAACTATTCTTCCAAGTGGAGGAAAGACCAGTAGTTTTGTTCCCTTGAGGAGGGGATGGAAGCAATATTTTATGCATATATTTTATGCATATATTATTATAATATACATATAATATTCTATTTATAATATCACCAACATATTATCACTATCATCATCTAATACATGCTCATCAAAGCCTTTTCTCTCTCTCTACACACACACACACACACACATTTGATGTGCATGTATTAGATGATGGTAATAACAATGGGTTGACTGGGTTTTGTGTAGTTTGTTTACTTAAGATAGGTTGGCTTTTGTGCAGTAGGAGCAAAGTGTCAGCCCAAGAATGAGCTAAGCTTGCTGTATGACAGTTTCTTCAACCCATGCAATAGCACTCTTTTTTTCTTTTTTTCCAGAAATGGAGAGAACTATATTAATTTTAAAATCTGTAATTACAAAAGTCAACCTTAACATCTCAATGAAAAAAGAAAAAAAAAACTAGAGAAAAAAATCATTAGCCAAAACAGCCCTATTTGATCTTTCAAAATTTACACTGTAAAGTTCCTCCTCTCTAACTGTGACTGCTTCATAAAATTACAACCTACAATCAAACAGCTATCATTATTAGCATCTCAGATCAAAAAGCTGATATCATTCTTGCCCTCTTGATCGTAAGAATCATCATTATAACCCATATTGGGTCTTTCCCATCAAACAACTATAAGAGAGAGAGTTAGGAAGCAAATCCAAGGTTTGCAAAATCAACCATAATGTGATAAAAAATAAGGCCAACCCAACAAGAGTACTCTAAAACAGCATGCAGTAGTACTCTAAAACACAACAAGAGTAGCTATTAGGGTTGCTGCAGACGAGAGAAAGTTGTCTCGTGTGGTAAAAGGAAGATGTATGGAGAGAAAGGAGGAGGATACAAGGAACACAGACCTAAAGAAATATAGTTGTTAGTCAAGCAAAACAAGTCTGATGTAACAACATAATTTATATCATGCTTCTTGTTGATTAGAGCAAGATTTTGTCTAGAATGATTGATGACATAAAATGAAAATAACATAAGTAGTCTTAATGATATAGTAATGCAAATCTCTATCTGTTAAATATGTTTGACATGGTAATTAATGACTTGCAATTGCATGTCACATTTTTGTCTTCTATAGGATCCCTGCTGCTGCTGCTGATGCTGAGGCATAGGTTCCATTGAGGCCTGCACTTGAATGTGGTGACAGCTGTGGAAGACCCATTAAGAGATCAGTTGGAAAGATCAAAGGACAATGTTGAAGTTTACATCACAGTATTATTTGGCTACAGGTGAATCAGCCCTGGTCAAAGTTTTCTACTAACCAATGATAGTGAGCAGAGAATAATAGTCTGCATCTAGCAACAGTGTAATGATCTGAAGAGCACTTCATATAGGTTCAGAGAACAGAAGAAAATAACTCCAACATCCAAAGTAGTGGGAAGTAAAGGTTAGGGAGCAATCAAATCAGATACATAGGGAGGAGCACATGAAAGATCGCTAAGAGGTATGGATAGCAAATGACAAGCTCACAGCCACTAAGAATGGTTGACATGTAGTTCTAAGCTTAGCCAGTATAGTGCACTCCAACATAAAAAGTCCAAGTTCTTAAGATAGATCTGAGTGGACATGGAAGAATTCAACTTTAGGAATTGAAATGGAGCCACTGAGAGTTGTGAATGTGAGATCAGAGAAAGAAGATCCTGATGGCAAACTCCCTTGCTTCAGTATCCAACTTGAGAGCCTAACATAATGGGCAAAGAAAGAAATGGAAGAACAAATGCCCACACCATTAAGCTCCCAAAAGATTGATGATGTTTTAGAATCATTGCGTGGAACATACTGAGATGTAAGATTGTTCTTTTACGATCTAGATTGATCGATATTAACTCTCTTCGAACTGGATAACGGTATAAGTCTGACATATTAGACCATTTTATTTTATTCATGATCCAAAATTCAGAAAATGTAAAATCCTTATCAATCAATTGTCATGCTGATCGAGATTCCCACCTCTACATGACCAATCACAGCATCATCAAACATGGAGATAAAAGTGATGCTCCTATTGGCGCATTTAGGCTTGACGAAACAAAAGGTTTCCTCGTGGGAGCTCCAAGAGCTTTGGCATTCAGTTCATTGCTGCATTAGGAGTTACACATGGAAGGTGTCACTCAGTGGCTCTTGTTGGCTTCGCTTTCCCCCCACAACTATTTGAGGGGCTCCAATAACATGTCTTACACTGCATGTGGACAAGAGATACATGCCTCACCCACTGCGCCTCCTCCTACTGAGCAATAATGTTCCACTGCAGTGCTCTAATGGCTATCATGCCTCATCATGGATTGCAGAAAAGAATGCTGCTGCAACAGGAGGTTCTACTGTTCCAAGCGACTGTGCAGGCCATTGAGTTAGGTCAGGGACACTGTTGTTGGCTGCTTAGATGCTGGTGAATGCTACAAAGATCTGCGACAAAGCAAGGCCAAGGATGAGGATAACCCGCAATAAGCTACTGGGATTATGTCTGAGAGATCCCAAGAGATTCTTTAGCTTTGGCTTAAACAAACACACACACTCACACACTATTATTTTATGGTGAGTTTGGAGTGATGCAGTGAACTGAAAGCTGATGTTTCATTCTGACCTAACAACACTAAGGACGGATATACCTCTTAAATGTGTTTACAACAACACTGAGACAATGATAAGATAGAATTCAGGTCTTTGGTACTGTGACAATAGTAACATGAGATTTAAAGATTATTTGATCATCCATCAAGCATATCAAGAACAACACATACCAGAAGTTTATTTTGTTCATTTGGACTAGTAGAAGCCTACATATGATCGACATAAACAAAAAAGCTTTTGGAGTTTTCGGGAAGGCAAAAAATCAATCAACCAATTGACAAACAAAGGTCCAACTACTGATGTACATCTATGTTCTCCAAAGTACAAAATATAAAAAATTATAAGATTTTATGTTCACTAGTCCAAATTAAATACTATGGTTTGCCTATTTTCGATTGCATCAGTCGGTAGACAAATGAATTCCAAAGTTCATGGCTATAGAAACACAAGACATTTTGGAAGTGTAGATTTGATTTCAACACTTCAGTTTTTTTCTTAATCTCCGATAAACTTCTCTCTCTCTCTCCATCCTATATACGATAATATAGAGATGTGAAAATAATGACTTACATGGGATAGCTCGGAGAGGAAGATGGTTTTATTAGAACAAGGTTTTGTTTTAATTTTATAGGATAGAAATATCAGCGACGGTAGTTTGAATGCGGCATGATTGTTTCTTTATGAACTACGAATTGAATAATCAAAGAATTTGAATCATGAAACCATCTCTAGTTGGAAGGAGGGAAGAGTAGGGCTTCAAATATTATGAAAGATAATTACCATAATTGATGAAGGCAAATATATTTTTAAGATAATTCACAAAAGAGAACCTTTTGAGCTTATTGAGATTTTAAGCTAAACTAACTTAATGCTATTGTGTTCTTAGAAGCTCATGAATTGTGTGTGCTTGAGAGAGAGAGAGAGAGAGTCACTTGTAGGACAACTTCGTTTTGTTCAATCTCAACCTCTCCTGCTCCCTCCTAATGTCTCTCTTGACTTTAATGGCATCTTCACATTCGGGCTCTCCCCTTAACATGTCACCTCAATGAAAAGTATGAAATGGACCCAACTTACCTGTTGAATCCCAAGGGAATTTTATATCATTTTATTATGAAGTTCTTATCTTAAAATATACTTTTTGACCAGTATCTGCAATGTCTTCTATTTAGCATGAAAACCTATAGTACAACAAGTCAAAATATCATTAAAAAAATTATCATATGACATGTATTTTCTGTTATATATATGCATATTTCAAAATAGAGCAGATTATGTTTTTTATATATAGTTCAACTGACATATTATCACAAGCCAATAAACACTTTATGTTTGTTTGTTTACTTCTTTCATGCTTCAATAAGCATACACTTATCTTTATCAATGAAAACAATATAATTGAGATTTGTCATCATATTGATTAGGCTTGATCAGATTAGGTTCTATGACACCTCCAATGTTAACCATAAGAACCTCATGTAAACAGCCTTCTTTTTCCTCGAGCATTATAGACTTAGTAGCTGCAACACAAGTCCTTAGTGTATGAGAAAGAATGCAAAGTTGGATCATGTGCAGGAAGACTCCAAAAGGCAAACGATGATTGCTTTCCTGACCTGAAGAACACATGGACTTGGAGCACATCATTCTGTCAATCCCCATCAGATGCATTGAACCACAACCCTAAAGCTTTTGCTGATACTAAGTTTTCAGGAAACTTTGGCAAAAGGTCAAACCCTTTTGGAGAAAGCAACACTGTCGGCAAGAGCATGAATAGTCTCTGAAACTTATCCCCAGACCTCTAAGATCAGCCATTGGGTGATCCAATTGTGTTTGACCTGTTCCAGGAAGAGAAAAAAGGCAAATCTGTGCTTCAACACATTATTGGATCACTTGTCCATAGCATGTGCAACTCCACGTCAGTGGAGCCATATATATGTATATATGGCTTTGACTTGCATATCTATCTCTTTTGAGAGGCTTGTTCATGGAATGAGATGATAGAAGCTGACTGTAAAATTCCACCACTATAAGTTGATTGCCACTTGTCATTCTTCGCATCAGCTTCTGCGTCATCGATGTGACCGGTTGCGAGATGGATAGATCCATTGGATGAGAAAAAGGGGGATTTAGTGAGAGAAGCTAGCCAACAAGATCAAAGGGAGGATAGATGGAGGAGAAAGAAAGAAGCAAGCTAAAGGCATAATGCAGCTAACTTTTGTGTGTGCTCAGTGACCAACTACTCCCATTTTGGCCTCTGATGTATGCTTCATGCTGAGCAATTCAGCAGATTAAAATAAATGCAGTTGGTCGGCAGATTGTAGTGTCGTTTCACCATTTTGTCTTGCTTTGTTTCCTTCTTTCTATAAGGAAATGGTAGGGGTTGAATGTGCCACCATAGACTTTTGTGTCTTAACTCATTAGAGATCATTTCAACATTCAACCCAGGGTTGACTTTTGGAGAGCTGCAAGAAGAGGATTTAAATCTGTATATCCTGTGGACTTGTGGTTAATCAAAGTTATGCCTAATACACTAGACTCTGGATTTGCATTGAGAACAAACAAGCCTTGAGACTGCACTCTTATCTCTTTTTGTCTGCTACAACAGGATAAAGATTAGGCCACCAATGGCTGCGTCTGCACATGATGAAGCAGCCTATCTAGTATGCATTAGAGAGGACTACAAGATGACATCTTTTGACGAAGAAAGCTCCATCGAGTTTCGTGAAGAACAAGTGAGAAAAAGGTTGTGTTAGGATGCCATAGATTTATTGTTCCATCTGTGAATCACTTGTTATTCTGCAGTGCTTCATCATTCATCTGAGTCGTCATGTCTTGTTTACAACATGAACAAGGGAATCTTCTGTTAGGCTCAAAGGACAAGAAAAATCCTCAGCACTCAGAAGTATTTAACATCCAATCCTCATGCAAGTCGTTCTCATTTTCACCTGGTCAACTCAGATCTCCCACAGTTTGATGTTCTTCTACTCTCTGGAACCTCATGAGCTTTACAGAAAGAAAGAATGAAGTCTTCATCAACCATGGTCAAGAAAGTTTCAAACCTGTGCCAAGAAAGATGAAAGAAACATCTTATCCGTCAACCTTGCTTGGCAAGCTGGTGAAATCAGCCATGAGTGGGAGAATATATCTACAGCTTCCTTCCTTCCCTAGTACTCCTTGGATCTCTCTCTCTCTCTCTCTCTCTCTCTCTTTCTCTATCAGAAAAAGATAGTAGAAGCATCAACTCTTTGGGAGGGTTGGCATCCTGGTCTTGTCTTTTTGACCCAATATAATTGAAGAGATATGGTGGTGATGGTGGTGGTGGTGGTGGTGTCCTCTGCGACCTTTTCTTTGCCACCAACCAAATTACGTGGATTTCTGGACCTCTGAGGGTCCACACGATCACATTGAAATGGAACAGTTATCTCATAATCCATCCCCCTCAAATGGACTATTCCTTTGTGCAGAGTTTCATCACGGCACACCTATCAGTAGGGAGTAGCTTGCTGGTGGGGTGCCCCCTATCTCCTTGATCTTGAGCTGGGCGCCATAGGAACCAAATCACTTTGATTATTTTACACTTCTAATTAGTGTAATATGATTATCTAGCTCAAGTAACACCCATGAAGAGGAACTTCATCGTCTCTTTGTATTGACGAAAGTATCGTACATCAAATCGTAAATTAATAAGTAATATAGCATGAAGATGTAATTGGTAAAACAATACCACCTAATAGTGGGAGTGGTGAATATGGGACATGGCAGCAGCATCATGGAGTAGTGGTAAGAAGCTGTAGTGAGATTGGTAGTGGTGGTTAGTAGGAGAAATAAGTGCAGCACTACCCAATGTGGAAGAGATGGTGAGTTTATTGTTAATTAATGATCAACGCATACTTAGGTTTGTCACTTGATTCTTCAATGTGAGCTTGCAACAGATGATGATCATACACAGGTCCATGCTGGAATATATTCTCCAGTATGCTAGTTGATGAAAAGCTGAGAAGGTAGAAATCAGATGCATGTTCTGTGGCAGGAGTTGGTGATACCCTTTAGATGGACTTCAGATAAGTTGTGTCAATGATTATTAGGAAAGAATTGGTGAATACTGCTCTATCAAGAAAACTCAAGTTCAGTGGAATCATCCAAAGTTGCAGTGTGCATTAATGACATGAAACATAAAAAAAAAGGGCCATATTGTATCTTAATCATAGCAAATTCATCAATAAATGAAGCATGTCAGAAACAAAACATTCATAAAGTTTTCTGATCCTCCATCCAGAGATGAACACACAAGTAATTAGGCTATGTTTTGGCAAAAGCACTTGTTTTTCTTCTTTTTATGAGGAAAAATATAGTAGAATTCATAAACATTGGAAATAGAACTATGGTTTTAATCTAGAATATAGGTTTTAGTTTAGGATAAATATTTGCATGTTTCTCTCAAAGAAAGGTCATTACTTCCATGGTGGAAGGAGGATGGGATATACAAATGTGGGTAAGAGATAACTTAGGTCCTCATTCTAAGGGAATTATATATTGATTCTTCACTATTTTATTCCCTTTTAAGTTGGGACACAAAGTCAAGCAGCTGATTCTCCTTTACAAGAATTGATAGAGTAGAATATGATTTCACCTATTGCTTCTGAAGATTAGCTTTTTCATTTTGCTTTGTTGATGAAAATTGAGAGGTAACAGCAACAAAAAATTGCATGCACAAAGAAAAATAAGCTACATGATGCTATAAAATTCTTACCCCTTTGTTTGTCCACCAATGTTGGAATCAATTTTACAGCAAAAAAAAGGGCTTTGAGGAAATATAGTTGTGATCATTCAGTTCCTGTTCAGCTTGATGAGAAAACCAGGTGATTGATACTTTTGGATGGTATGAGGAATCAATAATCAAGTGAACTGTTGAATCCCAAGAAGTGTGTGTGTGGGAGAACAGTTCTTTTGCTGCTTCCCCACTTTACACATTCAAAAGCACAACAAAATTCTGACCCTCCAACAGAGACTCCCATTTGCCATGGACTGTTCAAACCACAAATCCTTTCACCCAAGAGAGCCACATCACACCATCAAAAAGCTCCACCACTGCTCTGCCCCCATCCCCCCTCCCTCTCACTCCCCAGAGCAGACTATTATAAATAAGTGCATCAGCTTGCCATAGAGAAGCTACTGAAGTCCTCTAGGAAGGGGAGCTGTCTCTTGTACAATTGGTTGTAATATTTCCAAGAGAGTCTCTCCTGTTGAGGGGCAGAGGAAAGTAAGTGTTTTTGTGAGAGATTTTGGAAAAGAGAGATCATGGACATACAGTCAGGTCAGAATTCCAATGGGGATTCCATGCTTGCTCAAGTCTTTGTTGATTGGAGAGACAAACCATGCAGCCCCAAAAAGCATGGTGGCATGAGAGCTGCTGTCTTTGTATTAGGTCTCTCTCTCTCTCTCTCTCTCTCTCTCTCTCTCTCTCTCTCTCTCTTATGAATTTGAGTTATGGATATCAGTTGGCACTTTGCTTGTAAATATTTGTACAAGATGTTCTTGAGGTACTAGTTTCATGGAAATATATTGGCAGCTATGCTTGTTGGCTTGTTCTGTGCTGGAATCTACAAGCCATCCACTTAATGCTTAGATTCAGAAACCTTGAGATGGTCTTTGGTACCTGATAATATTAGAATACTGAGAATATATAGTAGCTTCATTAGCACTTTGCTCACTGTAGTTCTTCCTTTGTACTGTGAATGCAACTAAACTAATGCTTCCAACTCTTCTTCTCCAGCCATTCAAGCATTTGAGATCATGGCAATTGCTGCTGTGGGGAACAACCTCATAACCTATGTCTTCAATGAGATGCATTTCCCTTTGTCGAAATCAGCCAACATAGTGACCAACTTCATAGGGACTGTTTTCTTGCTGTCCCTGCTTGGAGGATTCCTCTCTGACTCTTATCTGGGGAGCTTCTGGACTATGCTAATATTTGGATTTGTGGAGCTCTCAGTAAGTCTCATTTCTCATCACACAGCATCATTTTATCCATCCATATGATTCTCAATCAATCAATCAAACAAACAAACAAAAAAAGGTTTATATTCTTCCAAGATTTTCACCCATCCAAAAATACAAGTGAAGCTGACAACACAAAAGTGTATCTATATGTGATTTGATTCCCAATTGAGTAAAGGAAAATGATCTATATATTCTTCCTTTTTTTTGACCATCCAAAAATACAAGTGAAGGTGACACCACCACAAAAGGTGCCCATGTGTTCTTTGATTCTCAATTAATAAGCAAGGGAAAATGATCTGTCTTCTTCCTGTTTTCTAGCCATCCAAAAAGACAAGTGAAGGTGACAATGTCCAATTATTGACTAAAGGAAAATGAAAATGATTTGTATTCTTACTTTTTTTTTTAGCTAAACAAAAAATACAAGTGAAGGTGACATCACAAGGTGTCACTGACACAATCTTTTTTGCATACACTATTTCCATTCACAAGAGAACAGTAGGAAATCATCCACTGTTTCTAACTTGAATTCTCCACCTTTAGCTGCCATCGCTGTAAAGAACTAAGACTAGAGCCCATTTAGCGTGAAGAAGAAGGAGTCCAACAGAGTACAGAGAAATGAAGATTAAGAAACATGTAGTATGCAGGCCAAAGTGTTTCTGATTCCGTTTGGTTTGTACAGGGCTTCATACTCCTATCAATCCAAGCACATCTTCCTCAGCTGAGGCCACCCCCCTGCAACATGATCTCCAAGGAGGATCACTGCATGGAGGCCAATGGCTTCAAGGCCACCGTCTTCTTTCTTGCTCTCTACTTGGTGGCCTTGGGCAGTGGTTGCCTGAAGCCTAACATGATCTCCCACGGTGCTGACCAGTTTGGGAAAGATGACCCGGATCAGTCGAAGAAGCTCTCCACCTACTTCAACACAGCTTACTTCAGCTTCTCCGTGGGGGAGCTCATTGCTCTCACTGTCCTTGTTTGGGTTCAGACAAGGTCGGGGATGGACGTAGGCTTTGGTGTATCAGCAGCTGCCATGGCAGTGGGGCTTGTCATCTTGATCTGCGGTGTCTTCTTCTACAGGAACAAGCCCCCACAAGGCAGCATCTTTACCCCAATTGCCAGGGTATGATTCAAGACTTCATCTTCTTGCATGCTTAATTTTGCAGAGCATAAACATACTACTCTTTGGATCATTGTTATAAAATCTTCCAATGCCTGCACTCCTAAATTTATGCTTGAATAATTGGTAGATTTCCTTTCTGGTGTTTCTGTCATTGTCAAGCAACAGTCTAAGAATCTTCTTCATCAGTGTCTATAGTCTGTATCTCTGCTAATTTGCCTATGAAAATGATATAGCATTACTCTTGTCCCTCAAGTTGCTCAGGCATCCAGGACAAAGCAAATTTTAGTTCCTTCTTAGCTCAGTTTTCCCTATTTACTATTGACATTGGGCATCATTCATTAATGATAGAAAAGAGTGATTGATGACAGCATGTAGATTCTCCAGTCTATCACAAACAGAAGAGTCTGTCAACCCCAAGAATTTATTTTAGTAGTGTATGGAGCATTCTGATTGAAGTTTTAATTTTCTTATTTCTACACATATTTTGCCTAAAGATTCAAGTTTGTAGTAACAGGAAGCTTTAACATTCATGGGACAAATTTGGGATAGTGCTCATACCAAATCAGCAAAACCTGCAAGTGACCAAATATGTGTTCTTTGCAGAGCAGCTTTATCACATATATGTAACTATTTATCTTCTGTCAGTGACCACTGAAAGCCACTCTCCAACTTTTTCTTGAGCCCAAACTTCTCTAAGATATGATGTAATTACTGTGTGTATGATAGATGATGACACACTTAACAGAGAAGTCCAAAAGTCTATGTTCTCCTTCTTTGATCTGTTCTTCTATTAGCTTGACCTATGGATAGACACATCTGCAGGTGTTTGTAGCTGCATTCACCAAGAGAAAGCAAGTCTGCCCTTCTACTTCTGAAGTGCTCCAGAGAAGCCACATCGGTCCACCCGAACACCTCGCTATCAGTGGCCTCGAACCCTCTTCGTTTGTTGGCAACAAGCTCAGGTGAGCACTTCCAGCTCCGGATTGATCATGCTCATGTTGTAAGGATGGTGATCGTTTCAGGATCTGTAATTGCTGCTAGTTTTTGGCGTGAAGGTTCTTGGACAAAGCCTGCATCAAAGCTCAAGATGGATCCAACGTGAAGGAGGGCGCATGGAGGCTGTGCACTTCTGCAGAAGTGGAGCAGGTCAAGATCATCGTCTCGGTGATCCCCATCTTTGCATGCACCATAATCTTCAACACCGTCCTGGCGCAGCTGCAGACGTTCTCAGTCCAACAAGGGAGCGCCATGAACACCCGACCCGCCAAGTCCTTCCAAGTCCCGCCCGCGTCGCTCCAAGCCATCCCCTACATCATGCTCATCCTACTCGTCCCCCTCTACGAGACATGCTTCGTCCCTCTGGCCCGAAGGCTCACGGGAGACGACTCCGGGATCGCTCCCCTGCAGCGCATCGGTGTCGGCCTCTTCACCGTCACCTTCTCCATGGTTGCCGCAGCCGTGATCGAGAAGAAGAGGAGGGAGGCGTACGTCGACTCCGGCGAGCAGCTCTCCATCATTTGGATCGCCCCGCAGTTCCTCATCTTCGGGCTGTCGGAGATGTTCACGGCCGTGGGTCTCATCGAGTTCTTCTACAAGCAGTCAACGGCAGGGATGCAGTCCTTCTTGACGGCCATGACCTACTGCTCCTACTCCTTCGGGTTCTACTTGAGCTCCATTCTCGTGTCGCTCGTGAACAGGATCACGTCGAGCTCATCCAGGGATGGTTGGCTAAGCGACAATGACCTCAACAAGGATAGGTTGGACCTCTTCTACTGGCTACTGGCTGCCCTCAGCCTTGTCAACTTCTTCAGCTACCTTCTCTGCTCGAGATGGTACTCTAGCAGTCGATCTCTATCAGCTAATCCACCACCATCTGGTCTCCATGGTGAAGACAACCACCTCAGTTTCACTTCTTCCTCTAAGCATGTTGCAGCTGAGGCTATTCTGTAGAGAGCAGTCATCATCCCTTCAGTGATTTTTTCGTCTTTAATCTTCACTCTTGATCTTGTACTAATATAAGAAGAAAAGGTAAAAAGAAGAAAAAGAAGCACGAAATTTATCGTCTTACTTCCCCAAATAGTCACTGCATTGCCTTTCTTCCTTTGTTGTTCTTCAGCAAAGTGGCATCAGATCAGATCTGATATGTTATTCTTCAAAGAGCCAAATGTGAAATCGAGTCATGTCAAATATGGCCAAAAAAGGCTTGCTTTCATTGAGATTCGAACTCAAGACCTCCCGCTTACTAAACGGGTGCTCTAACCAACTGAGCTATGAAAGCGATGGATATTACTTGTACTTATATTATATATATAATCTATATTTTGGTTTATTTCACCGATAAATCATCGATGAGAACGAAAGGGGGAGTGCATAACTGGAGCTGAACCAAACGAAGAACATCTCGTATAATTTTTTGAGATATATATAGGTGATAGATAGTATGTAACTGTTAATGGAAGTTGTGAAATGATCATATGGAGTGCACAACCGATTGATGATTTCTGGGTTAAAATTGAGAAGCATTGTTGTTTCAGATCTACTAAGCAGCAGAATTGGCTCATCATCATCATCATCATGCTTTCCCTCACAGAACAAGCTCGGATAGAAAGGACAGTACTGATCAGACGTAGCTTCATCACCATTCTACACTAGTATGAAGTCTTGAAAGGAGCAGCTGCCTTGAGATTGTGCACTATATCTGCCACAGAGCCAATGCTGGCAGCAATGGAGATGAGAAAACAGAAGAAGCTGAGCCCCTGCAGCAGAAACCATTTGGGTGCCCCTCGTTTGATCCTCTCCTGCGCCATGTGCATGCCCAGAGGGAAGTAAACGGCCAGTGGCCAGAAGCCCAGAGCACCGATGAGTCCCAGCACAGCGTTGAAGAAGGGCAGCAACATGGCGACCAGCGTCGTGAACATGATGAAAATGGTTCTCAGGACCAGCTTCGACAGAGTGAAGCTCCACGAGCCCACCTCCTTGACCGGCAGCGGCACCGAGTAGGTCCTGTGGATGAACTTGTTGTCCGGCCAGTGGAACGCGAGATAGTCCTCGAACCTCGCAAAGATTGGCTGCGCGTAGACCTGAATCAACGTTTCCCAGCAACCAAATGGTCAATCCATGCTTTCAGGAAGGAGATGAGATGGACAACGACGGTAGTGTGCTTCTTCTTCA